>NC_064563.1:22205000-22475000 GCF_937001465.1 Orcinus orca | reverse complement strand
ATGCTAACCTTTAAAAAACAGATAAACGGGGCTTCCCTGGTGGCGCGGTGGTTGAGAGTCCGCCTGCCAATGCAGGGGACGCGGGTTCGTGCCCCGGTCCGGGAAGATCCCACATGCCGCGGAGCGGCTGCGCCTGTGAGCCATGGCCGCTGAGCCTGCGCGTCCGGAGCCTGTGCTCCGCGACGGGAGAGGCCACAGCGGTGAGAGGCCCGCGTACCGCAAAAAAAAAAAAAAAAAAAAAAAAAAAAACAGATAAACGTATGTACTCCATAAAGTAATACGTCAGAGGACTCTAGCAGTTTCATAATCTGACAATAAAATTTATTATTGTTCTCTGAAGACATGTGTTTACAAAAAGCAAATCATGTATGGCTTTCATTTTCTCTCCCACCATCCCTACCACCCACAATTTGGGTAGTTAGGAAGAAATCTGTTCATCTTTTCATAAATTTCAAAATCTATCCTTTGTGCAAAACTCAAAACCCCTTAGTCACTTCTCTTCAAAATATTTCAAATTTTAAAACTGAAGTCTCATTCACGGAGTACCAAAAATCTTGATTAATGCCTTTCAACATTTCTATTTCTCTCTCATATTTATCATCTGAGTATATAAATTGGAGGAAAAGCTATTCACTTGTTAATCATAGGATTACAATTCTACTGTGAGTGGTACTTCCCTTCTGAAGAGATATACTTTTGAAACTGGAAATATCTGTTAAGAACCCTAAATCTTATGCAGGCTATTTTGTGAAATGTTCACCATGCAAGTATAATAATCATGGTGGTTCACCCCTCCCTCCAAAAAAGATGGATTTTACAGTTCTGGGTGAAGCGTACATTCAAGCCACATAAATTCAATCATTATTTCAGGGGGAAATAAAATGAATCTCACAACTCAACGATGTCACAATAAAATATGGTGCTGTGAAACTATATTAAGTTTATTACTTCAGGATATAATATACATGTTATGATCATTGAAGTGATTAAAATGTCTTCCTCTAGCCCTACAACCAACAAGCAGATGCCCATTGCACTCATAAATCTGCTCCTGGGAGAATCATAAGATTAGCAAACCTTCCATGACACTTGCTGTGTGCCAAGTACTTTGCTAAGAGCATAAGACACTCATCTCATCCTCACTCCTCCTTATATGATTCATTTCAACTTTGTGCAATAGATGGAATCATTGCCCGTATATTACAGAATCATTACTTGTATATTATAAATACACCCATACGTCTGAAACACAGAGAGGTTAAGTACCTTACCCTGGGTCATACACTCAGTAAACAAAAGCACCATTGAAACAGTACTTATTTGTCTTCCTGGGTCAGAAAAACAGACATAACTTTCTAATCTCAACCTCCAAAGGAAGGGAGATAGACCTTGCCATGAAAGAAAGGGGGAAGTCAGAAAGAGGTGGCCAGAGAATCAGAGTGAGGGGCAACAAACCTCCTAGTCAGTCAGATGGCCTGAGCATTTTCCTTTTCCCATCTTCTTAAAGAGAAATGATCATAGAGCTTGGAACACCCCACCTCCATGATGTAAGAGCCTCACTTCTCCAATTATGGGGAAATGCTAAGTGAAGAGAGGGTACATACCAGGGGTCACCAAGCAGAGATGAGCACTGAAAGATTGGCCCAACTCAGTGTGAAACCCAAGGTGAGGGGGTGGCAGGAGAAGCTGGAGCAGCATGGACAACAGCAGAGCAGGAAATGCCCAGAGGGACAACAGCAGGAGAGAAATTCTCTAAGGGGAGCGAACCCATTCGCCAACCAAGGAGAGGAGAGGCAAACGAACTCGCAAAGATTTGTACTGAGAGTAACAAAGTCTCACTCACTGAACATTCATCTAAAGGAGTACGAGGCTACAAAAGCCAGCCTCAGACACCATACACAGGCAGATGGGGACCAAAGAAACCGAAGGGATATGAAAACAGCTGATGGAGAGAGCAGAAGAGAGCGACACAGCCATCATCAGAAAACATTCACCACCCTCCCCAGACAAGAACAGGAAATGTGGTCAGAGAAAGGGTTGCCCTGACACAGTCTATAATTAATTGGCATGTTTGATTTCATATTTAGTAAATGGAGTTAAGAGTTTTTCCACAGAGCCCTTAGAATGTTCTCTAGACAATCCAGTTCTAATTACAAGTTTAAGAACCTTAATAGGAGTTTGTCATGTTCTGATAGCTAAATACAGCTGCATCCTAACAAGACACTGGACACTGGACAGATGTGCAGAGATAACATGACTCAGCTGCAGGCTGATGGGGAAGGGTGAAAGGGACCAAATAGTGCCAAGACCCTTAGTGCTTCATGGCTTGCTGCAAGATAAATCACCAAGTTCGTTCTTTCAGTTTACTCTCCGCCAAGTATCAGACTATCTGGTATGTGCCAGAAGATATAGACATAATACGATCAGTCTGCTGATGCCAATTAAGTAAACAGTTTATGTAATATTGAGATAGGGGGATGTTTTTGTTTGGTTGAGCTTAAATTCTTTTTTTAAAATAAATTTATTTATTTTATTTTTGGCTGAGTTGGGTCTTCATTGCTGCGTGCAGGCTTTCTCTAGTTGTGGCGAGCGGGTCTACTCTTCATTGCGGTGCGCAGGCTTCTCATCACGATGGCTTCTCTTGTTGCGGAGCACGGGCTCTACATACACAGGCTTCAGTAGTTGTGTTACACAGGCTTCAGTAGCTATTGCTCGAAGGCTGTAGAGTGCAGGCTCAGTAGTTGTGGCACACGGGCTTAGTTGCTCCGCGGCATGTGGGATCTTCGCGGACGAGAGCTCGAACCTGTGTCCCCTGTGTTAGCAGGTGGATTCTTAACCACTGTGCCACCAGGGAAGTCCGTGAGCTTAAATTCTTTTGAGCATTTTCCTTTTCCCATCTTCATCCTGTCTTTTTTTCTTCCTCAGTTTCCTCTTTGTTGGGCCCTTTTTGTTTTTCTCACCCCTAAGCATCTCTATCCTCTTGGTGTGGTTCACATCTGCCTAACAACCTCCCTCCCTGCTCACCTGTGTCAATCAAAATGTAGTTTTTCATCATAAATTCTAAAATTGTGTGATGCTATGTGGTCCATTCGAGGAAAATATGTGTGTCTTTCTCTCTCTCATCCTCTGAAACCATTTTAACCTACCTTTTGTTTTATCATTTTTATTTTTTAAAAGCTCTAAAAATATATAGGAAAAGGAGTTTAGCTTTTCTTACCAGTTCAAAGGTTCATACCAGAGTATTTAGTATATGCCCTGAACAGAAGTTAGCTAATTTAAAAGTCTATTTGAATCCTATCCAATTATAGCATAAGATATTACAATATAAAGTCTCTCTTCTGTTAGAGAAAGCCTTCTATTTTAGAAAAAGCTAACTGATAGAAATTAATACAAATAAAAAGCATCATCTCTTTAAAATTCATTATATTTGCATTCTACTCCCATGTAGTCCTCATTATCTCGTTTTAGTTGATGCCTGTAGCCCTGTACTCATTTTTCCAATTTTCATGAAGGAATTTTTATTTCTTTCAATGACATATGTTCCCAATATTTTAGTTGCCACTAACTTTTTTCCAACAAAGGGCCAAAAGTCATAGTTTTGTCATGTTGTTTTTGCCACGATAAACATTATAGCTAATGTTCTTTGCCTAAATTGGTCTTCATTATCCTCTACATCTTTGTGGTGGTTGCTTTTTGCATTATATTTTTCCTAGCATTACATCTCCTTTCTCTTGAATATCTAATGTGTTGATATTATTTTCTGAGTCTCTCATTATTTCTAGCACTCTAACCAGAGTAAACAACATATATCCCATTATTTTCTAAATTGCTTTTAAACTATTTTAGGAAAGTTTGAATAATTTGATGACTATAATGCATGACTCTGAATTTCTTTTTGATTGACTAGGGCAAATCAGTGGAAATACAGAAACTGATAGGTCAGAAAAAACATGAAAAATATTTTATGAATTAAACCCAGTCAAGGTATACCATTTGAAAAACAAAATCATCAATACATGTATCAAGCAAATATAATACTCTTTTTGTATGCTTAACTACAAAAATATTAGATGGTATTTTTACATGGCTTTGAAATTCAAACTATAAAACTGTTAAGTGATTTCTGCCCATTTTTAGAAGGGAAAATGGTTGAAGGGAGAAATTATAATCAGAATAAGAGAGAAATTTTGTACAAGGTGATGTATAATTATCAAGCCTGAAACCAGGACAAAATCTTAAAGGTAAACACTCTTTCTTGTTGAAAAGTTCATTGGAACTTATACCATAAATGAAAAATTATTAGTTGTTATATAATTTTAATGTCATACTAAAAATTAAACTTCAGGTTGTATCCAAGAGGAAAACCTATGCAAAGAAATGTCTTCAATTACAGCCACAAGGATTACCAGAAAAGATGATGCTCAATCTGGTTTTACTAAACGTGTGTTTTTCTGCTCCAGGGGCCTACAGCAGCCGCAGGTGTGCTCTTTGAATGAGGGCAAAAGTTACACTTTTAACATACCCAGACCACAGTCCCAAAACTAAAACCTAAAGACCATCACAGTTGACTGGAGTAAATTGAAAGGTGGTGAGGAGAGAGGGTGACAGACCCATGTTATGAATTAAAAGCAACTTCTCTCAGATGGAACCAACATCTCAACATGAGCTTGGCTCTAGAAACTGTAGATATTATTAGATTGCAGGTACTGATGCCCAGAGCAGACTTGCCCACCATGAGGAAGCTAATGTTTCACTGAGAAACAGAAGTTTATTTTCCACTTTGTTTGTTTTTGATAAATGCCATAATAATGGATTGTCTTTGTATCTTGATGCTTATTTATTGGGGTGGCGGAGACCCTGAAACACGGCTAGTTAGGTATTGTAATAAATAATATTTTAAATACTAAGCTAATGTTAGGAATGATTAAGATAGCTCCATGTCTCTAGAGGAGATTTCAGAGAAACAGTCTATCTAAGCAAGCTTAAGGAGGCAGGAATATGTTTTGAACAGGGACTGTTAGGTGTTCTGAATATAGAGAAGTCACCCCCTGCTGTTTGAAATTGCATCAACAGAAAAACCTGGAAAGAAGTTGCCAATTGCTACCCAAGTTAGTCAGCTTACTGGTGAAAGGTTGACCACAAGCCAAAACCATTATAGTCACAAACACCCAATTTCCAATTTTATTACTATTACTATTATTAATTATTATTAGCCTAACATATAAATAATTATGTAAACCATTTCCATGACCTCCATCCACAGCATTCTCATTCCTGGCATTGGAAATAGTCACGACAACAACCTCTTACCTCTATCTTTAAAATTCTGATCTTTGAAGTGGTTCCCAAATCCCATTGTTAGGTTTACATAGTGAGAAATAAAATGTACAAACTGAAAGCAATCAATGAGAGGAAGGTACACTTTCAGACTTTGTTTTAACATGCCTACGGATGAATTCTTATTTTTTTTTTTTTTTTGTGGTACGCGGGCCTCTCACTGTTGTGGCCTCTCCCATTGCGGAGCACAGGCTCCGGACGCGCAAGCTCAGCGGCCATGGCTCATGGGCCCAGCCGCTCTGCAGCATGTGGGATCCTCCCGGACCGGGGCACGAACCCGCGTCCCCTGCATCGGCAGGTGGACTCTCAACCACTGCGCCACCAGGGAAGCCCTGAATTCTTATTTTTTATATTATTTTAAATGAAGACCTCAGAAGAACACTTTCTCCATCTATTTCTTTTTACTTCATGGGAAATGACAGTAAACCTAGGAATGTAAAGGACATCTCTATATCTCTCATATATGTTTCTATACAAAATAACATCTCTATGATACAATGATTTTTGTTTAAAGCATCAATGAGCTATTTAACAGAGATTGGAGTTTAAATGAAGACTTGCTGTTGAGACTGTTAAAAACCAAGCCTACATGTCTGTCTTTAAGACTTTAAGTTGATGAAGGTATAAATTCATACCTTCTCTGCATCAGGGATGCTCAAAAGAGAAATGAATTTGAAGAGGTTAGAAAAGAATGGAAAAGAGGTAAGATGAGTGATGGCATGAGAAAAACCCAAAAGGGCAATTAGTGGCTCACCCCACTGTGGGGAGATGAAATGGACAAGAAGGAGAATTCTTGACAGAAGTGAGAGATTAAAAAGTCAAAGGGATAAGAACCTGCTGTATAAAAAAATAAATAAATAAAAATTTAAAAAAAAAGTCAAAGGGTAGTAAATGCTTTGTTTACTTTACCATTACCTGTAATCAGAAAATACTGCCCATGCCACCAACACAAAGATACTTGTGGCAAAAACCCACAAAACATTTCATATTATAAAGGTGTTAGTCTGATCTACAAACTCCAATACATTCTCTCAAAAGCATTATTTTTTTAAAAAAGAAGAGGTTCAACTATAAGTGATTAGCCTTTATTTATGTTACCATAATTCACCCTTTTTTCTCAAAATTTGCATCATTTGCCAGACATACTAAATCTCTTCTCCAGACTTATTAAATCTGTTTCGTGCTAATGTACTCACTTCCTACAATTTGCACTACATTACCCCAAATTTGTCCTCACTCTGCAGAAGTGCTTCAGGAAGACTCTCATTGTTTGCCAAGAAATTAACTCTCAAGAACGGGCAGAGGTTCCTATACAAGTGCTAATGAGCGCTGGGCTCCCACACAGCAATCTCGCCACTGCAGCTCCCACACAACAGTGTTAATAAGTATTTAACACCTTTAGGGAAGCCTCCTGGGTTGAGGATAAAGCCCCACCCCCACCCCCCAGGAGGATGTTCTAATCCTCCTCCCCAGCGGGTTTCAACCTCTGGCATGTTTGGCAGATTTCAGAATCATTCAGAGCACTTCCTAAAAAATAGGTGGCGGGGCTCCTTTACCAAATATCCCAACGCTGTGGAGCCGGGATGAGGCCCAGGCCAGGTATCTGCATTTTATGCGTCCATCTCTACCTGTAATTCTAATGCGGCTAGTTCACGAATAAGGTTTATCCTGAAAGATTCCAGTTTCTGCTTGCTGTCTTCACATGATTATTAACAAGAACCACTTTGATTCTCAAAGTATCTTTGTTTCGACAGACTATATAGTCACCAGCAGTGGACCCAACATTATCGAGTCACTCACACGGATTACATTTGATTACCCCTATTCTAGACCGTCTTTAAGGACAGAAAGTGCTCATTACTGATCTCCAGACCACTTTAGATGCTATCACAATTGTACCCATTCATTTGACAACTATTTTTAAATGCTTACTCTTAGCCCTGGGCCCTGGGACACAGTAGCAAACAAACAAGGCTTATAGCTTCTATTTCGTAAGAGTCAGGGGAGTCAGACAATAAACAGGTAAGCAAGACATACACAAAGATAATGTCAGTTAGAAAATTCTAGGGCAAAATTGAGACAGGAACTGACCTGGAAAATACCTGAGCATGGGGAGCAAAACAGACAGGGTGATCCGGAAGTCCTGGCTGAAGAAGAAATCTCAAGGGCAAGGTACTGAAGTGTAAGTGCTTGACGCGAGTGAAACAACACCAGTCAGTGTGGCTGAAGAGTAGATTGGGGTAAGCCGAGGTCAGAAAAACAGTAATCATCACAATGGCAATGTTCTGTGAGCCAAGCGCAGTTGTCAACCCTTTATATACATGAGGGTTTGCCATAACTCTATAAAGGAAGCACTATTCTTCCCATTCTACAGATGAGGAAACAGAAATCTGGAGACGTAAGTAACTTGACCAAAGACCCACAGGTAGCAAGTCATGAAGCCAAAATTTAAAGTCTGGCAATCTGTTCTCAAAGTTCATACTTTCAGAACAGCCTCCATGATGGTGATACTAATGGCAGTAGTGATTATAATAATAACAGCAGCTCACCTTACATGAGTGCTTACTATTATACTCCTTTTAAAGTGCGTTTCAGGTGTAATCTCACCTTATCCTTACAAAGCCTTTTGGAGACAGGTACTATTCTTTTCCTTATTTTACTTTTCAGAAAAGCTGGGGCACAAAAGGGGGCTTATAACTTGCACATGGTCACAAGTCAGCAAGTGTTAGAGCAGAAAGATTACAATGAGCCTTGCAAACCGTGAAAGATCATATTGAATTAGATAACTCTGACCTTTTCCTATACAGTTTTGCTCTTGAAATAAAGAATCTAAATGATTTTCCAGTAATTTTCCTGTCTTGAATATATCTTTAAATTGGACTTTGAGTATTAGCTTTGGAGTCTCTTGCAAACCACTTAAGATTCTTTTTTGCAACATCTGAATTCTGCTTTTCTCCTGAACTGTCACGTCTTATGGGATACCTTATTCTTTCTTAACACATTGCCACTTTTCTACACTAACCTTCTAACTGGAACTTGACCAAGCATTCTAACTGTGTTTTTGCTTTCATTTTGACACTTCTTTTTTTTTCCCCCACAGGGTCTTAGTTGAGGTTCCAGGACTCCTTAGTTGTGGCATGCGAACTCTTAGTTGCAGCATGCATGTGGGACCTAGTTCCCTGACCAGGGATTGAACCCAGGCCCCCTGCATTGGGAGCACGGAGTCATATTCACTGCGCCACCAGGGAAGTCCCCATTTTGATACTTAATGCATGGATTTGTGTCACTTCCTTTGCATTTATGAAGACCAGATCTTTATGATTCTATGGTTTAAATTAAATATTTATTGAACCCTGCCCTCTTCAAAGGATACCAGAGGCCCGGTTCTTAAGTCTCCAAGTACACAGCGGTAGAGGAACCCATAGCTGTGTGTCTCTAAAACAAGGTACTATGCAAGAAACGCCCCTGGACTTCTGTGCATTCCATCAGCTCACAAATCTCATTCCCCCGCTCCCACACCATCATCACAAAGCACATTGTTTTTCCCATACAAAAATCACTTTAGGTTGTTATTCTGTACTTGCTTTTCCCCTTTAAAGTTGTTCTTAAAAAAAAAAAAAAAAAAAAAAAAAGTTGTTCTTAAAATCATTCTAAAATGAACATCACCTGCATAAAATGTTGGGCCTGCGAGAGCCACAGTAGTGAGCCCTCCACCCTCTAGAAATGGTTAGAAAGCAAAGTAAGGTTGGTCTATATGTGCTAATTCCACATACTTTGTAGACCTGACGATTTTGTAAAGCAATTCACTCAGAAAATATATCCCATTGTCTCATTAGCTTCCTCCTCATCATTTCACAAATAATAAAAAATCTGAAGCACAGAGAAGTTAAGTGACTTGCTGAAAGTCACAAAAATCAAATGGTAAATACTAGAAATAATCAAAGAAATGGAATACATGAGCAAGACACCATCTTCATCAGACAAAGAGACGGCAATCTGTCAACCTGTATGGAATCACGCAAACACGGGAGGAAAAACACCCAGAGAACAATTCCCAGAAACAAAGCAGTAGACCACACTTGATCTAATCAAAACCTAGCAAGTGTGCTGGAGAAATCATCCAGCTTTAAATTTTTAAAAACCATTAGTTGTCCAATTAGATAGAAGATGAAAGAAAAAAATTGCCTTTTACTGAGACCTACTGCTAAATTTGGTCAATTTTGTTGTTTATCAGAGCAGAAAGTCCTTACACTTACCATTTGAGAAATCTGAAGAAAAAAAAACACTTGCTGCAATCAGGTGAAGTAGGTTATTAATGGTTCTGAACAGACACAGGATTGCCTCATCCTGAGGCAATTAAGGCTGGGGAGAAAGTGTGTTTAAAATCTCTGAGGACTGACTATCATGGAACAGGTGGTCTTCCTACAATTGGCATTGTTTGTATAATTCTGAATCGCTCAATACATTTCATCTTTTTAACAAATCACTCACGAATTTAGAGGTCTTCCTTTTTTCTTTAACTCTAGCTCAGCAATAACAAAAATTACCCAAAGAGAGCTGGAGATTTTAAAAGAAAAACAGAAGCAAAAAAACTAATTAGTGTTATAACACCTCACATCATCAAGCTTGGAAGAAAATGGAGTCAAATTATTAAAAGTGAGAACAAAAATCAAATAAAAACCAACTTCCAGGTGAGTTTGTAAGTTAAATCCCTGCATCACTGTGACCTTGGCAACTCAGTATATAATATTACTTGCCTATCAAAATTGCAAAGCATGGCATTTGTAAATTACTGAGGACAAAAATCTCTCAGGAGGAAAAACATACTATTTCCCAAATACAATAATGTAGGTAAACAGAAATTAATCCAATGCCCAAGTTTCTATTTTCTGTTATTTCCCCCAGGAAATATCTCCCCTCCACCATCTCTCCACCACACACATACACACAAGCACAGGATTAGATCTGATGGTCCTAAGTGATCTCTCAAAGTGTCCTGTACTCTCTTATTCTAGCAGACATCACACATTATTGCCATTGATTATATAATTTACTGTCTTTCCTGGTATCAAAGTATATTCAGCCTTAAGTAACGGAATCCCAAATAAAATGACTTAATAAGGGTATTTATTATCTACTTAACATGAAAATGGGAGATAGATGGATCAGGATGGTCATCGAAGGACCAACTTCTTTCTTGCCTTCGTATCATCCTCAGCTAATCAACTCCTCCCCTCATGGTCACAAGACAGCTACAGCATCTCTCCAGACAGACAGAGGGTGGGATCCTGGTTGAATCAAATACACACTGAGTGGACTTGTGGCCTGGTTTGTCTGAGGAAATTCCTTTTTACACCAGTTGTCTGGGCTTAATTATTCACATTACCCCCTTTTGTGCCCAAAAGTGTCTCTGAATGAGAAATTATATGATCACTGTCTTGGATGCCGTGAGGAAAGTTTCTTCAAGTCACGGAGCCCCCATTTTCTTTATAAATGATGATGACATCTCTTGAATGAGGTACATGTGAGAATGAATGGAATATTTTATGTGAACTGCCCAACATCTGGTTGATCCTGAAAGGATGACAGCTCTTTAGATAATCTGCCTCCATATCAAAGATGAACTGGAAGGTGGAAAGTTAAGTAGAGAGACACACTAAAATTATTCAGGTGACAAGAAACAAAGGATTAAAAGGAGTAAAAATATGGGACCATCTGGAATTGGAGGACTTAATGACAAATTGGACGTGGGCCTAAGGGGAAGAAGTGAAAAGAAAACTCCTTCGTTGTAAACTTGAAGGACTGAAAGTTATTGATCCTATTAAACAAAATTATGAAATATACTTTGGGGGTGGGGGGGAAGAGAAGAGACGGAGAAGATCTTCAGGTCCATTTTGGACCTGTCCAGTTTGACAAGCCATGTATTAAGAAATATACATCTCTGCTGGGAAACTGGAAATGGGTCTTAGGAAGTCAGGATGGAGGCTGAGGCTGTAAAGAGACACTTAGGAGTTATCCACATGTAATTTTAGAAGCTACAGAAAGAAATTGTCAAGGCAGAGAGTATAATGAAAGAAGAAATATTAGACCAAACTCAGAAACTTCATGGAAGGACTTATATTTAAAGTTGGGAGATAGGGACTTCCCTGGTGGTCTGGTGGTTGAGAATCAGGCTTCCAATGCAGGGGTCATTGGTTCGATCCCTGGTCAGGTAACTAAGAGCCCACATGTCACGGGGCAACTAAGCCTGTGAGCCACAACTACAGAGCCCACGCGCCCTTGAGCCTGCATAGCACAAGTAGAGAGAAGCCCGCAAGCCTCAATGAAGACCCGATGCAGCCAAAAATAAATAAATAAATATTTCAAAAATAATAAAGTTGGGAGTTAAAGCTTGGTTTGTGCTATAAATTAAAAAGATATTCCAGACCCAAGGAGCTGCTCTCGAGCAAAAAAGGGCTAGCTTAGTACTCAGCAAATCATCTAATCTGATTATGTGAGTTCATTATGCTTTCAACTGTCTATTTCATTCCACGTGAAGCTCCAGTCATATGGAGTTTGTATCAAAACTACAACAGATGATTAAAAAATAATTCAATCCTCAATACACTTGTAAGGAATGACTATGCCTTTCATGAAATGGCCTTATTTTGGAGTCGTTCTGTCACTCATGTAGCTATTGTCACCATTATCACATACTCACTCCAGGAGCAAGTGCAGTAATGCACACAGGAGGTTCAGCAACATTCCCTCTGAAATCATGGGACAAAGCAAATGCCCCCACTTGACCACCACCTTGCCTCTGAAGCTCTCACAAACAAAGCGTGTTTTGTTTTCTCTAAAGAAGATACGAGATGCTTCCCTTACTGTTATCAAATATATTAATGATAATAATATCAAGCAGAATAATAATATTAAGTTCAGCTTTATTATTATTCAATTTTCATGACTCTTTGTATACTTTTATAGGAATGATGTTTAATCTTTTAATTATGTTTCTTCATTTGTGATATAGTCAAGTGTTTACTAGTTCATCTTTTTCACATGCATAAAAATCTCTGGGTTTTCAGTGGTTTCAATAACTTATAGTCCAATTCACTGTACGATCTATCCACATTCTCTAAATATTATCCAAAATGTAACACTCTCTGCAAGGGGCCACTGGTCATCAGAGACAGAATGAAAAAATCCCTTCCTGTATTCTGATGCTTTATCCCTACATCCAAATAAAATCAAGTCAATCTTTCTGCTGAGTGAAAAATTCCAAATACTGCCTCTCTGTGGCAGTATCCTGTGAGACCGATATCTTCCACTGATTACATGACCCCAACTTAATTCTGTATTGCTCAGCAAAAAGCAAAAAGAATTCCAATTAAAGTATGCCAACAGCAAGAGGGGTATCTTTTCTGAGTAACAAAAAGAATACCTTGAAAAAGAGGTTTCAACAACATCTAGATTGTGGCACTAATATACCATCAATTAGAAAGATCTTTTGCCATGGAATAGAATCACATTTAAAAAAAATGAAGGATGAAGTAAGCTGGTGACCCAGGAGCACCCAAGCAAGATAAGTAAAATCCTCAATCCTTGAAAGATCATGTACAATACAGGTATTGATGTAAATATCCCATTCTAGGTTGGGTATTAGGAAAGCCAGGCTAATTCTCAAGCTAATAGGACCTTGGGTCAGGGGGACCCAATTTTCCCCCCAAACTAATTTCCTATCTTCCCCAATTTCCAGCCCCCAGAGTGCAGCAAAAATTTAGATTATATAAGACAGATACTGGCAAATGTAGGGAAGAAGAAACAGTATTTTCCCAACTCAAACTATATATTCCAGATATTTGTTGTCAGTTCATGAAAACACTAGACTGCCAAAGCATGAAAATTATCAACATTTACTTATTTCAGATAATAAAATCTTTTCCCAGAGTTATTCTAAATCTTGTAATATTTAAAGTCTTTTGTGTAGCCATTAATAAGTCAAATATTCCCAAAAGTTCCCTGGGAAAATGATTTAATTTGGGGGCACTTAACGTTTTCAGTTTAAAGAGTAGAAATAGGGCTTCCCTGGTGGCGCAGTGGTTGAGAGTCCGCCTGCCAATGCAGGGGACGCGGGTTCGTGCCCCAGTCCTGGAAGATCCCACATGCCGCGGAGCGGCTGCGCCTGTGAGCCATGGCCGCTGAGCCTGCGCGTCCGGAGCCTGTGCTCCGCGACGGGAGAGGCCACAGCGGTGAGAGGCCCGCGCACCGCAAAAAAAAAAAAAAAAAAAAAGAGTAGAAATAGGAACGATACGTTATTTTTAAGGCAAAATTTTACTAATTCAGTCGATCATTGCAAAGTGAGTTAAAATGACAACATTGTAAACCAACTACACTTCAATTTAAAAAAAGAGTTAAAATGAAATACAAGGCAATCAACATTGTTTTTCTAGACCACTAAAGAGCATTTTGCTCCCTAAATAACATACAGAAAAATAAAATAATAATGAAGTATATATATTTTAAGCTATGTACTACTAAGCATATAGTATTTGGATAATTTATTCTGTGCGAAATTGTGCTAAATTGTGTGCTGAGAGCTAACTTTCTACTGTGTATAGTGTCCTTGTGCAAGCCCTACCTACTCACATATTCTGGCACTAATCTCGCTCTTATGGCTCCTAAAAGCTCCTTTTGTGTATGTGCCTATGTCATGTCACTTATTTCAGCCTTGGAATCACAGCCCTCAATGGGCCAAGGACCATCCGAGGGCCTCTTTTTCTCTCATATAAGAGTCCACTAAAAATAGCATCCTCCCATGTCATACCTACTGCACCCTTATTCCAAGGTTTCCAGGATAGACTAGGTTTCTGGTGAGTAATTTAGTCTTGCCTTCCTTAAGAAGTTTCGTCCACACTCAGGACTTCAGTTTCACTGTTTTCACTCAAAGCATTTTGTTCCGAGGCACAGATTTGCCTTTCAAAGAGATTACGGTCATCATTAATGTGCCTCTTCCATGAATAAAAGCTGGATGGAGACCAGGAGACCTAGATCTGGTCCTGGACTAGCTATGTTGATTAGAATCAGTGCATTTCCATGACCCTCATTTTCTTCATCTGTAAAAGAAAGGACCAATGTAAGTGATATTTGGATCTCCATCAAGGACAAGCCTCTCTTATACCACATTGTATTCCCAAAGTTGCCTAAATGATGGGAAGTCATCATTTAGACGCATATTTTGTTTCGTATTTTGTTTCAACCAGCTTTGATGCCTATCTTTCCCCTACTATATTGCTAGATGTAGATGGCTCTCTTCAAATTCTTTCAGGCTATTTAAATTTTATAAAAGTTCTCTAAATGGTCATTTCAATATAAAAAAGTAAAACAACAAAAGTGCCTAATCCTCTGTGATTCTCTCTGAGAGTGTAAAAACATTCTTTTGACATATATATGTATCTATGCATATACATGCATATAGATATTTATATATAGACACATATATACAGAGCTGATCAGAATAATTCCATACATGAAATATTTGGGTGTTTTTTTTGTTGTTTTGTTTTTGTTTTTGTTTTTTTTTTTTTTTTTTTGCGGTACGCGGGCCTCTCACTGTTGCAGCCTCTCCCTCTGCGGAGCACAGGCTCCGGACGCGCAGGCTCAGCGGCCATGGCTCACGGGCCCAGCCGCCCCGCAGCATGTGCGATCTTCCCGGACCGGGGCATGAACCTGTGTCTCCTGCATCGGCAGGCGGACTCTCAACCACTGCGCCACCAGGGAAGCCCTGGGTTTTATTTTTAAACTCTCAGTACTATAGAAAATTTAAAGGATATTTGCTTTTTCAGAACTAAAAGGGCCCAAGTGCTCTTTCAGAGACCAGACACGGGGTTTAACCCATCAGGTTCATCATGACTGAAAAAGATGGTGAACTCTCCACCTGAAAAACAAACAGGCAGCTGGTAAAAGGCTCCCTGCTCTCAAGAATGCAGTTGGGTTGTCTACACCCTCGGTTTGAGAGCCAAGCATTTCAGTATAATCTGCCACAACATGTTCTGGGCTATCAGCTCCACCTCCAAAATATAATGTGTCCAGTGTGAGCTAAGTATCACTGTAGCCAATATGAATAAACTGCTTTTGGTAGGTTCTACTTTTATTTCATAGTTGTGTTATACAAAAAACCATGTTGTTTTAAACATCTACTGAGTTGACTGGGGTAGGAAAATAGTTAAGATGTTGCTATAAAGAGTTAATTGTGAGTAAATATTTTCCATATTTACAAAAACACTCACATAGAAAACCGATCCCCAGTCAGCTGCAATGTAATATTATGTTTTCTAATAAATAGTAACATATTGAAGGTGTGGCTCAACCAATACCTACCTTCTCTTCTTCAAGAGAAGCTTATTTAATAAGACTATAGGCTATCTAAAATATTGAAATCTCAAATGATCATTAGAGAAGGTGGCATATTATATCAATCTTACTCCTTGGCAAAGAGTTAATTTTCTCATTTGTTACTTTGACTAAAAAACAAGTTTTTAAAGACTACCTCATTATAGGTATCTTTACTTTTGTAAAAATGGACAACCTATAAAAAAGATTTTAAACTCTTATAAACTTGTTTTAATCTGTGCATGTGTGTGTATATATGTGTATGTGCGTGTATACAGATACCTATATAAAGCTAATATGTTTAAAAGCATATTGAAGGCTTCCCTGGTGGCGCAGTGGTTGAGAGTCAGCCTGCCGATGCAGTGGGACACAGGTTCGTGCCCTGGTCCAGGAAGATCCCACATGCCGCAGAGCGGCTGGGCCCGTGAGCCATGGCCGCTGAGCGTGCGCGTCCGGAGCCTGTGCTCCGCAACGGGAGAGGCCACAACAGTGAGAGGCCCGCGTACCGCAAAAAAAAAAAATAGCATATTGACTATTTAAATAATTATTTAATTTAATTCACATTTATACTTCATGATGTAAGATGATAATACAAACTTTTTATTCCTCCACCTTAGTTGATTAATGTGAACACACCCATATTTCCAATACAAGGTTTGGTGGTATTGAAAACAAGTATTACAGAGAAATTTTTCCTTTGGGAAAGAAATTGTAATTAACTCCCCGTTGTCATCCCCAAGCATACAAGGATACCACTCGCCTGAAGTATTGCCTCAGTCCACCAATAAGCTTACACAATTATGTGCATTTTTTACAATCTGACCAAACACAGATCAAAGCCCACACATATTAAGGGAACTTTGTTTTTCCTATCATCCTTCATTCCAATGGTTGTGCTATGATTTTTGCCTTGAAACCTTCATAAGAGAGAGAGGATGTCTGAGCTAAAAGAAAAGGCATATTAAGCCATTACAAGCAAAGTGTTTTTTAAAGAAATAGGAAAATATAGTTCTGTTGGATTTTTTGTTAGAAAATCATCTACATGAATGCACTAATGGTCTACTCACTTGTTTGAATATATAACAATAATATTATAAGAAAAATAGCCTGAGTCTCTGACTAGCCATGAACCAGAACTTCATGAAATTTCAGGGGCTACGGATATTTATTGTGCTAGGGAAACTTCACTCACAATTAACACTGAGGATAAAAATATCTTTTAATCAAAGAACCATGATACAAACATATTCAGAAATAACTAAAACTTAGCCTTATATTAAAGGAGACTTGCAGAGGGAGCAATTCAGAGGTATTTAACTGAAAGCAATAGAAATAGTTTTAAATCATTGCATAATCCAGGAATTAGGTCATTCATTCAAGATGAATATACTTTCATTTTAAAGTGATGATTAAGGGGTGGCGTACAAGGTTTATGTAGATTATCAGAGACTGCTCATAAAATTTGAAGGAGTTTGAGGTAAACAGAAAAATGTATGCAGAGAAGTTTGGGAGGGAGAAAGGGGCAATCAATGCAAATATTTTACTTTATAGATTCAAAATAGATAAACATCTCCTGTCATGTCTCCTAGAATGCTAAATGCTCATTTAACATGAGATTAGAACAATTTTCCCCATTTTAGCCCTTATTCTAGAGGAAGCAGATGTTATAGGGCCTCGTGCTCACTTTCCAGTCACCTAGTCAGGGGCTACCCAAAGACGCCTACATATTCAGCCAGGTGGGATTTCATAAATTACCACTTGCTAGAGTCACAGACTCAGCTGACATTGCACACAGCCCTCATCTTCTCTAATTCTATGTTCTTTAATTCTGGCCCCTGGCATTTCTGTTTTCGTGTTTGTATTTATGACTTATCTTTCTTGGTGTAGTTTTTGTTTGTCTATATGTCTGTGTATAAAGACGTTTATCTGTGTGCATGTAAATAGAAAAATGATCACTGCAAAATGAAGAGTACACTTAATTGTGGGATTCATAACCCATTAACTCAAGGCATCTTGACTATTTTCACTGAAACATTGGTGTGCTGATAACTAACTTTCCTAAAGAAAGAACACTATTCAGGAACTGGCTTCTCAGGAACTCACTTCAGAAGCATTTTACCTCCACTAGTTCCCCCAACTCTTTACTTTTCTCTGCTTATAAAATACTGGTTGTCTTGGCCTCCATGAATAAAAAAACATACATAAGTCCTCTGGGAAAATGTTTGTGTATGCCTTTAGCTAGAGTCCTGTGGAGTTTTTAAAGCTGGAGGGGATCAACTAATTGAATAGCAACGCATCTATATTTTTTTAAAGAAAATCTTTCTAACAGTCCACAAGGATGCTTAGTTTTCTGTTCTAATGCTCATTCAGCTCTCCTCTTCTGTAACTTTCAAAGCCTATATACTTTCTTCGAAAATTACCTTCATAGACGGCTGGTATATTGTAAATTTTGCTAATGTAAGGAAATATTTAAGAAGATACTCAATAAGCCAAATAGTGTGTTATTCAATTATTTCAGCACAGTTTCCATATGAACTCATAAGGTTTGAAGGTAATTACAGACAGATTTTTTTTTTTTGAGCACATGATCCAAATATGTGACTCCCTGTCCTAAAAATACAGTTGCAGTCCTAGCCAGATTAAAGTAAATGGAGATGATCTCTGCTTTTGACGGGGAATCGATGTGTAAGTATAACGTCACAAATAATTGTAGCTCGGTGATCAGCAGAGTGACCCTCACCAAACTTGTGAGAGGACACTCTCTCTGTGTTAAAATCCCTAACTTTAGCTACTCATTCAGGAAATTATATCTGAAGTGAATTTAAATGCATTCTCATTTGGAAAATCAACTCTCCCTCTAGAGATTACTGGGGGGGGGGGGTCTCCACATTTTCTCCGTTTATTCCCCACTTTTGACAACTTGTTTGACCACGCTGATTTACTGGATCACTACTTAAACAGAGACAAAGCTTTCATTTCCCAAAACGTTCAGTCTACTCAAGGCTCCCCTAATAGTCTAGGAAGTTTTTCCAAGCAATTCCCTGGACATCTCAAGCTTTTTGCCTGAATTGCAAAAGCTTTCAAGGAATCACAACACTTGGCAAAGCAAAGTTGCTTCGACTCCAGGGAGGGGTGGGGGGGTGGGGAGAAACCCCGGTGTCCCTCTTTTTCCTCCGCCAACCCTTTTTCTGAAATCTTGACATCCACCGGGTGGAAAAGTAGGTTAATTAGGCAGGAGTCTCTGGCTCGGCCCCCGGCGGCGGTTTTCAGGTGGCTGCGAGCCCCGCCGCCTTCGGAGCGCGGAGTGATGAAAAGTGGAGGGCGGCCGCGCGGGCTCGCCGGCGGCACACAATGGCGCAATTATTTGTCTAAAGTTCCATCCTCCGCCGAGCTCCTTGCATAATTCAAGCGTAATTAGGCCGACGGTGTTCCCTTTAAAGGCATGACTTTGAGCGGGGAAGAGGGTGTTTATTTACTTTGGGGCTTCGCTTCGAGAGCAGCTTCCGGAGGAGCTGGAAAATGATTACAGGCGGATTGGCACCATCTGCGTGGAGAGTTCAAAAAGTTTTTCCTCTTGCAAATGGGAGCTGTGTAAACTTTCCACTCCCCTGCTCCCCTCTTCACTTGCAACCTGTCACAGACTCACATTCAAGAACCGCTAGCTCTAAAAAAAAAAAAAAAAAGAAAGAAAAATCCACCGAGGAACTGTGCTCACATGCCCAACAGTCTAAATGCTGGCTCTCACCTTGAATGTTACTCCTCGCAGAGTCAACTACCATGTTTCCCGGTGGCAGGACTAGGGCTGAGTCACGCCTTTTGCCCAGCTCTCCTTGTCCCGGGGTCTCAGAACCCCAGAATTTGGTCCTCGAAAGTCGCCATGCGGAGGGAACATTTGAACCAAACTCAAAACCCAAAGAAACTAGCTTTGAGGCCAAGGGGCCCGGTGGGGAGGAGGCTGGAGTGTTTTGCTTGTCTACCTATTTCTGTGATTTTCTTATTTATTTCAAGGTAGTGGAGGTGATGCGGGAAGGTAGGAGTAGCATGAATAAGAAGGTGCTTGTTTTGGTCTCGGCCAGCTAGGGTTAGAGCTCAAAAGGTTTCACTCTGCATCGTGCAAACTTGTAAATACACCCTCTAAAAACATGTGCATATGTCTCCAGTTTAGTATATATCACCCAATTTATAATCCGCTTCCTATTAGATAATGTTGGTCCCTACATGCAATTTTATTATCATCTCTTATATACAATATAGTTCCCAAATGGCAATACACATCTACTATAATATGTATCACCATTTATACATATAAATCCTAATATATAACATACACCACATAATATACATACATATGTCATTTAATGTACTCTGGTATAAAAAGAAAATGAAAGCATACGTTAATATACATCAAGTAAGGTGGTATTAGGTGAGGTAAATATACAATAGATATAGAAATATCTATAGATAATGCGAATATACATACATAAAAATATTACACCTATGGGCACACGTTAGATGGTGCATATTAGATACCAGGATCGGCTCTGAAGCCTCATTCCACTCTCTTTCACCAGTTGTTGAAAAGCCTGTGGCCCCCAGAAGTAGGAACCTAGCGCATTGACTCGTCTCTCTTTCTTCCCCACAAATTCAAGCTTGAGAGATACCTATCACTCCCGTGGCAATGGAAGGGAAGTCCTTGATCAAATTAGCAGACTGCACCGGGTCTGAGCCAACAGCTGGTACTTCTATTTCAGAGGAGGCTGAGACAGCGCAGGCCACGGGAAAACTCCCTAGAAGTTCAACTTCTCCTGGCTAGGCTGGGTCAAAGTTCCAACTTGAGGAAATGGTCTTAAATCTGCTCAGGACGATCGTCTGGCACCGAGGCGGGCTTACCTGGTGTGGCCAGGTTATTGTGGCTCTCAGTACTTGGGGTTGGGTGGGGAGGTCCTCCAGACTCGTTTCCCCCTGCAGCTCCTCCCCCCTGCCCCTCAAATCTGGCCCCCTTCAAAACACCTCTCCGGGCCTCCGCAGCAGATTCTGGGGAAGTGCAAAAGGAGAATTAATACGATTCTCCTGTTATTCGACTTCCATTCTCAGGGTTCTTAAGTCTGGCCTTTTCTAGGCTCTATTCTGCTCCAAGAAGAGTTAGATTTTGCCAAACACTCCCGCATCCAGGAATCTTGACCACTCGGAGGGACTTTGAGAATGGAAATTTCGTGAATTTTAAGAGACATTTTGGGACAGAAGTTGGGCGAGAAAAGGACTAGTGCTACGCTAGAAAAAGCCATGCTTGAACCCTCCGGCCCCGGCACAAAAGGTCTCCTGGGATGGGATGGAGGGAACACTTTTCCTTAACCTGCGTCGGGGAGTCTCCCTCCTGCCCTGCAGCTAAGCCATTCGGGCGAGTTTCTGCGCAGTATTGAGAACATATCCTAATGTCTCTAAAAACTTGGTGGAAAGAATTTGATGAATGTGTCTAATTGGTTTAACCCGCCAACTATTCAGGAGAAGAAAAGCTCCGTCATTAGCCTTAATTAAGATTTTTTTTTAAGTCTCTGGCTTTAATGATCATAGAAACTGCAAAGTCCAACACCAGCATCTGTGTCATTTTAATTACCCTGTGTATTTGTTGGGGATGGGGCACCATTACCCAATATTTCCCCACATCCTTTCCAATTCATAGGGGAGCCCCGCAAGCAGGGCAGGCTCGCATCCAACGTAGAGGACAAGCACAGCGTCTGGAGAGTTGAGGCTGAATCGCTTGGCGGGGCTTCCAGTCTTTTCTGCCACACGCGCCCCCGAGCGCCAGCTATTTGAAGAATCTGGACCACCGCCTGAGGAACGATTTGCCATCGGAGTTGTCCTCGGCAAATGTCTCACCAAACAAACACAAAAATGAAAAACAAAACCCTGCAAGTTGCAAATAAGTGTTCTGAGAAGAGGGCTGCTGGAAAGCTTCTTCACACCTGACCGTACTGGGAGGCTCGCGGTCCCCTTGTCATCTGTCCACAGGACTCTGCACTGACTGACAAGAAAAAATGAGCTTGCCGCATCCCCTCCCCAGCGGGCCGGGGCCGGAGGCGCGGGCGTTCATTCAAAAGTTTCCTTTTAATTCCTACAGTTTTCCTGGTTAGGGAAACAGGAAGACAGACTTCCTGGAATCCGGTAGTTGGTTTGAGGTTCCACACCCCCTCCCCAAACAAACCTTTTACACACATAAAAACACACACAAAAGCAATTAGAGCCAATGTCAGAATGTTTAAAACTCATTCATTCTTCGTGTTAATTAAACTTTGACGATTCAGCTTGGATGGGCTTGGGACCTCAAGGCTTCCCGTCCGCACACTTGTATCTCAGGAACTTTGTAGCTTCTGCTTCTCAAAACTCTGGCCTTCACTTCACCCTCTACTATTCTCTCGGTCGTCTAAGAAAAAAAAAAAGCTGAAAACAATACAAATTCTTGAGCACTGTTGGAGCCGTAGCAGGAGCTTGAGTGCTTGAAGCACTTGACTCTCTAGAGTCAAAGGTTTTTATTCAGTCAGGTGCTAGAGGATTTTTCAGCAGCAACACCCTGACAGCGTTTTAAATTTTTGGTACCCTTTTGCCTCCAACTTCCTAAGCCAGATGAATGGTCTTATTCTCCAATGTCCGGGAGACCGTTGTTATTCAAAATGGAATTTAATATTTTTTTTCTCGAAATGGAGAAAAGGGATCATGAGGGAATTAGCGCCAAACACCAAGAGAAGTGCAGCCAACACTTTTTTTTTTTTTTCCCCCAGAGCAAGGAGGTAAGTGGCTGACTCTTTGGCAAGTGTCGTTAGCCACAGCTCTGGACTTGTGCATCACTCTGGTTCAGGCGGCTCACGTTTGACTCTCTGAGGATCTGAAACACTTTGTTGACTTTGGGTTCAGTGAGGGCCCGAAAGGCTGGCCCCAGACGGCTGGACAGGCCTTGGACTTGGCCGCTCAAAACGTAATTCCAAGAAGTGTGTCCCACAGATCCCTCTTGAGTGGGAGCCACAGAGTCCGAAGAACGTGTTTGGGTGGCGATGGGTCTGGAAGCTGCAATAGGCGTCATCTCAGGAGCCACTCCTGTACTTCCATCAAGTTCTAGCTGTTCGGCAAATTTCCCCTCAGCCTGCAACCCCTCTTGCTCTGGGCTCTAGGAGGGAGAAGTCATTTCACGCTAGCAAGCTCCTCCTGTTGCCCTGGGAGAGTTTGAACCGGACAACACCAGTTTAAAACTCTGGATCCTGTGCTCCCTTTACCCCTCCCCAGTGCTTCCAGCACCCTCCCCACCCTTGCTGGGTGGGGGGGAGAGCAGGTGTTATGGGGAGAGAGTGTTGTAATTTCGATTTTCATCCTTAGCAGAAATTCAGGCCTGCAAAGTGCCACCCAGGCGGCTAAACCCTTGGGGCATTTCTGTCGCGTCCCCTGAGTGAGCCCAAGACCCGAGACCAACCATCTTACCCCACAGTTCAGGGAATGGTACTACCTAGTCCCTTCCACCTCCCCACCCCGCCCCCGCTTTCTGTCTTCCGACACATACACCAACTTATCCAAGACAGACAACTCAGGATAAACAGATCCCCTGTTTAACAAGATAGTTCTTGCTTTCAGGTTTATCGGGATTTCCAACCTTCTTTGTTCTGTAATAATGTACTTCTCACCCCCATTCTTGGGAAGGGAGGGGGTCTTTTTGCCTTCACCCACCCCCACCCCATTCTTCCCCAGGGTCTGGATTTTTTGCACCCGTGCTCAGTTACTTAAGGAGCAAAAATGTCCAGAGAGGCTGGGCTGCTGAAGGAGAGACAGAAGACAAGCCCTGGCGGCCTAGGGGGAGATGGGAGGTGATGTGTGCAGCCCGCTCTGGTCTGTTTTTTGTGCACAGAGGTGGCGCCGGGGCAGCGAAGGAGTCTCCAGCCCTGGCCAGACAATGCGCGGCTGGACAGCTGCGGTCGCTACAAAGGAGCCCCTCGGCCGCGGCACTGTTTACTTAGTGTCGGGCCTGACCCTGGGGCCGCTGGCAGCCGGTACAGATGCTGATCCCACCCGGGGAACAGGCTTTCTCCCCTCCGTGGTCCGCTCCGGCCCTCGCGTGTTTGCAAACAGCTTAATTGACTTCTCTAATATTCGTCTGCTGGCGTTGGCTTTGGAGAAATTGAAGGGGGCACTCGCGGGGCAAAGGCGCACGGCCTCTGGAGGCTTAGCTCCCCACACACACGTCCAGGCCTTCTGGCTGATTTTCTTCGCTTCTCTCCGGAGGAAGCGGAGAGTCTCCAGCTTTTGAAAATTTATCGTTTTAATGTCCCAGCCACAAGGTCCTGAAGAAGGACAGCAAGCCCACAAGCAGCTCCGCGGATGGGAGCAGCCCTTGTCAGAGCCCGCGCGCGCGCGCGCGCACACACACACTCACACACACACACACACACGCACACGCACACACCCAGCGCAGGCCAGGCCAGAGAATTCTCTTTGTGCACGTGAACAAGACATTCATCTAGGACTGCTGCTGGTCTATTCCTTTCCATGCTCTTCTACTGATACACCCTGGAATCCCCAGCCCTGACTTTGCAACTTGCCTTAGATTTAAAAAGGAAAAGTGGAAGTCATCTAGTCTTTCTTGCCAAGAGTATCCGAAAAACATTTAGAATTTGTTTCTTAGATGTGCAAATTAAGGGGCTATAAGGAAGGAGGTACCTCACTGAACTGCCCCTCTGAAAGTCTTCCCCTTTGGCCAGCCTCTCTCTTGGAAGAGCTGCCAGGAACCCACAACTGCAAAGACAACTAGTGGGGCTGCCCTAAACTCCCCAGACCCAGGGTGTTCTATACCGCACCCCAGTCCACATCTAGGTCTAAAGCTCCTGCTGTCTCCTCTGCACCCCAGAACTGCATACCACGACCTTGATTGTCCTGAGCTTAATTTGGTGAGGCAAGAAGCCAGCCTGACACAACTCCCCTTCCCCCTAATTTCAGCAGATCTCATTTTTCCTAAGTGCCCCTGTAGGACTGAGTGAGGGTGGATTTTTGCCAGGAGCTCCTTCTGCGAGGGGGGCCAGGAGGATGCCTCCTCTGACACCCACTCTGGAAGATGGTTGGAAACCAGGCTGGGGCAGGGGAAGCAGAGTTCCTGGTTCTCTCACTCCTCCTTTTATTCCCCTTCAAGACCGTGTTCTCAATGACGGTCTAGCTCAGATATGACGAGGCTAGTTCCTCCCTTGAAATGGAAACAGAGGACTAAATAAAGAAGAAAAAAGTACTTTGTAGTCTGCGTCGTCTATCTTTAATTCAGAGACGCATCTATACTCCAGGGAGCTCTGCCTTTGATCTTTTTTTACACCAGATCTGTTATGGACTAAAATTCTTAGGTTTTCCATAGAAACATCTCCATTCCTTCGGGATATTGATGTTTTCTTCTTCCTGGGGGTTATGATATGGTAAATCGGATTCAAAAAAGAAGGGACAATGCCAGCATTCATTGGCCTGGGGGGGGTTCTCTTGGCCTTCCCCCTCCCTCCCTCTCTCTCATATTCTCTCTTCTCTTTCGCTCCCTCATTCATTCGTATTCTCTCCGTGTCTCTCTCTCTCTCTCTCTCCCTCTGTCTCTCACTCTCTCCCCCCCACCCCCCCTTCCCCTCGTCCTCTCTTTCTTCCTTTCCTCCTCCTTTCTTTCTCTGCTTCATTTTCGCCCCGTTGTTCACGGGGAACTGAAATAGGGTTGTGATTCTGGTCTCTTCAAGCCCTTTCAAGCGCCTTCAACTTTGGCGGCGGCAGCAGCAGGTTGCGTTGCCATGGTGACTCTACTGTATGGTGGTGGCGGCAGCCGCCGCAGCTCGGATCTCCCGAACAATGCCGCGCCGAGCGCAGGTTTCTCGCCCTTTTACGTGCACTTTTCCCTTCTAATGGGGCTAGTGGCCTCAAATGGGCGCTGCATCTTGACACGACAACAATCCCTACCCCCTCTCTTTTTCCCCCTCCCCTGCTTTTCCTTCCTCCCTCCACGTCTTTGATCTATTAAAAATCAAAAGAACAAAGTCACAGAGGAAAGTTGGGTTTTGTTGTGGCTGCCACTGCACAAAATGGGGCTCTTCAAACAGAGTGTGGTGGAACCGAGGTCTGACAATACTGATCCAGGATTGGTTGTAACTACAGGTCAAACTGGACAGCTCTATACACGAGGACGCAAATTATAACCGGGCCCGCCAAGGGGCAGCCAGACTTTCCGTCTCAAACTGGCTGTAGCTAGGAGCTTCTGGTGGCCAGAGATGCATCCTGTCAGGCTCCAAGTGCAACATGGGTGAGATCAGGGTTCTGAAGAGACCCCCAGGTGAGGAGCTACAAGGACCCAAAGCTAGAATATAAGCTCAATCCTAAAGCATCTTACAAAGCCCCTGCGTGGCAGTGGACTCTGCCCAGATCTGGACACTCTTCAGCTTCCTCCACAGTGCTTGGCACACAGCAGCGGATCCATAAATAATCACTGGTTGTCCTGCTCCTGGTGCACCGTCAAACCCTCCGCTAGGGGGCAGAAGAGGGGTTTACCCAGCCCGGAGGGAATGGTTAGACACCAGAAGTCAAGAAACAATCAACAGCCATACTTTGTCATAGAGGATGATTAGAGAGTTGGGGGAAATGCCAAACCATCTGTAAATGGACACTAAATTCAGCGAGGTTTTTTCCCCAACGTGACAGTAACAATATTATTATAATGGTCAGATGTCATTTGCCACAATATATTTCTGGAGAGACATCTCTGAGCCAAAACATACCTGGGCCATTTTCCCCATACCAAGACCACTGTAAGAACCTCAACCTTGAGATACTTGAAGCATTTCTTTAGATAATACTTTCATCACTCACGACTTAAATATAGTAGCAATATTAATTGAACTGGTTACATCTGGGTCTAATACGCAAACAACATGTTTATAGATTGATTTTGTCCCAATGAATATTCTAGTTAGATAGAAGAAAACACAAATAGGTTTGTATTACATTCATCTCAATTTAAAGTTAATAAGTGAACTTTATATACTTCAAAATTCTACTCAGTTTGGATTAAATATTAAGTATCCAATTCCTTTGTCAACCTCTGGCTTTCTATATTTAAAAGCTCCAATTTAAAATAAAGTTGGGGGCTTCCCTGGTGGCACAGTGGTTAAGAATCCGTCTGCCAAAGCAGGCGACACAGGTTTGAGCCCTGGTCCGGGAAGATCCCACATGCCATGGAGCAACTAAGCCCGAGCGCCACAACTACTGAGCCTGCGCTCTAGAGCCCGCGAGCCACAACTACTGAGCACACGTGCCACAACTACTGAAGCCCGCGTGCCTAGAGCCTGTGCTCCGCAACAGGAGAAGCCACTGCAATGAGAAGCCCGTGCACCGCAATGAAGAGTAGCCCCCGCTCGTTGCAACTAGAGAAAGCCCGAGCGCAGCAACGAAGGCCCAACGCAGCCAAAAATAAATAAATTTATTTTAAAATAAAATAAAATAAAATCGGGTAAAGCTCCAATTTTCAATAAAATAGAGAATAATATACAGAGATCTTATAGTGGGAGAAAGGAAAGCAAGACCAACTTGAAATCTTTAAAAATCTGCATGATTGGATTGTTTCGGTAGTTGATGTCTAACAGCATTTCTCAAGGAGCTGGTATGCTGCTGATCGCTTGAAACATTTTAGTAATGTCTGTAATGTTTTGGGCTAGAATACAACTAAGAAAATGTGCTAGCAAAGGGACGTTTGACAAGATTAACTTTTTTTTCAAACCAGGAAAAAAAGCTATGCATTAGCAAAATTCCAGTCATTTTTAATAACAGGATTATAAGAGAAACATGTTACTACAATTAGGTTTTTCCTAATGCATATTGGAACAGTATAGTTATTTGTAACATGAGGAGATACGATGGGAAATTTGGGGGTGTTGAAGTGTTGCTAAGGATTTATGAACTCAGAAAGGGCTATACAAACTCTAGTCAAGATCACAGAACTCTAATCCCTAGACCAGACCCATAGTCGCCAAAGGCAGACTAGAAATTTCTGCCTTGGTCACTAAACCTAGAGAAAATGAGATTGAAAACAGTTGGCCAAATCAGCTGGGAGCAAATGTACAGAGATATTCTTGACCCAAGTGACCAGGATTGGGGATTTATATTGTCAAGTAAACCCAAATCTAAAATAAACTATTGCCTAGCATCATAACTGCTTATGGTACGTATTCTCTAACTGGTTAAGCATATCATATAGACACACACATATCCACACTAAGAAAGTTGAATTTGAGGGATTTTCTTTTTTTTATGTTTTTCCTCCTTTATACACATACATTTGCAGTTCCAAGTAAATTAAGACAACCATTCCCTAGAACATGAACTGGCTAAAAGTTTCTGGGCCACGTTCCAGCCTTCAAGAAGGACCGAAGGGAGAGGTCTATGATGCTTCTTCACAAGCAGATGGCGAAGGACCAGGAAGTAACCATGGTAACCACTACCCAGGCTAGAGAAGGTAATTCTGTAGGGCCCGAGTCCTCCTATCCATTTAGAATGAAGCTTAACCACAAAGGTAGTCAGCAAACCCTTTAACACACATACACACCCCAAGGCTCACAAACAGTAAAGCTACCCAGAGTGACTAGCATTTCAGTGACCCAAGACCCAATTCCCCCCAGTTCTAAGCACCATTAGCCTCATGAAAAATGTACACTGAGAGCTTAGGAAAAAGACGTGTCCTGGACACAACCTGTTTTTCTTTTTCCCCTTCCTCTCATGGAAGAAGCCCTAACCATGAAGATGATTTGGTCATTTTCTGAGAAACTAAACCTTCATCAGAATGAATTCACACTTCCAAAGTATCTTCTGGCTTGGGCAAAGTTTAGTGCACTATTCCCATCTAGACAGCACCATTCTGCTCTTGAATGTCTATGTTCTTTGGACCTCCCTCTGTCTTCTAACTGGACAACAGGATTCCCTTCATACTGCTGAGACATTAAATTTCCTCAAAATGTGCTTCCAGAGCAGCAGCCTCAGCAGCACCTGGGAACTCATTAGAAATGCAAATTCTCTGGTTCTATCTCAGGTCTACTGAATCAGAAGTTCTGGGGGTGGGGCCCAGCAATCTCTGGTTGTTTTATTTTGTTTTGTTTTTTAACAGACTGAGTGATTCTGAAGCTTGATCGAGTTGAAGAACCATCAGTTTAAAGGACCCTATCTCCCACCCTGATGATGGAAAGGTTACACTTTTGAGTCTGTGTCTCTGAATTCGGGAGACAAATCTGGAAGGAGAGTCCAGGAAAAGCTCCCTGAAGCTGAAAACTGAGAGCAGAGAAGCCAAATCAGAGGACTGGCTTCCAGCTGCTCCTCATGGGTGAAAACGGAGGCAGCCATGTCCTCTTCTCTAAAGACAAGTCCAGAACGGGACAGGGGAGATACTAACCTCTGGTGTGGAGGGAGGAGGGATTGGAGGGCAAGAGGCTGGAAGTTAGCTTCTCCAAAACAGAGAGAGGGGTGCTCAAATACCTCAAAAACTGCGAAAAGCAGTTTGAGGGGATGGCTTGTGTACCTGAGTGAGAGTAGGAGTCTGAGTATGGGGTACGCGTGAGTAGTGTGGGAGATGCGAATCAAGCGGGTACACGAAGTGGGAGCAATGCCAGGAGGCATGTGAGGAGTGTGGAGCATGAGGTGTGAAGGCAGGAGAGCGGAGTGACCGATGTAAAAGGATCAGGGAGGTGCAGAGGTCAGAGGGTAAGGGGAGTCTAGGGGGTTGTGAGAGGGTGTGTAGGAGTATGACGGGGTATGGCGCGAAGGGGGGTGAGGTGGTGAAGAGTATGAGACAGGTGAGAGGAGTAAGGAGAGTGCAGGACATATGCGGAGCTTGTGGGTTTGCGTGGAAGGGGGTGAGAGGAAGAAAAAAGTCAAAGGGCTGGTGGGGGGCACTGGGGAGAGCTGGGAAGGAGCGTGAGAAGGAGAGGGTATGTGAAGGACTGAGGCGGTAGGAAAGGGTGAGAGGGTTTGAGGTGTCGGAGAAGCTGAGTGGGGAGGTTGGAGCCGGCCGGGGTGCAGGGTTGGTCTCACGGGCTGCTGCGGGGGGCGGGGAATGCAAATGAACAGGGATCCGAAAAGCGTGAGCGACCGCGTCGGGAGCCAGGAGAACCTTACTCCCGGCCCCTCGCTCCCCCACCAGCCGGCACTGAGATAAAGCCGAGAGGGAGCCCCACCTCTCCGCACGCTCGCTGTACCCACCTCGCTCGCTCCCTGGGGGGATGTGCGTCTGAGAGTAACTGATTAACGCAGGCGCTCCGCTGAGCGCTGCTGGCAAATTAAGGGAACTCCTGAAATGTCAGGTGGGAACGTGGTTCCCAGACCGTGCAGGTGTGGGCGCTTGCCCGGGGCCCGGGGCTTGGGCCCCTGCGCGCCCCTCTGATGATTTTACCGCTCCCTTCTCCTTAACTCTGAATTCACAACTTTAACAAAAAAAAGAAAGAAAGAAAGAAAGGATTAAAATGGGGGCCCAGACTGCTCGATGTCCGGGATTTTCCACGACTGTCCATAGGAACAATCTCTGCTTATCCAGGTCTTAAATCTCACTTCTTGGGCGAAGCTTGGCGTGGCCCCTTCCAAATGCCCTCTGGCACCCAAGCCCGGCTCAGTATTGCCCCAGCCTCGCTGTTCTCTTTGCCAGGACTAGGTTATTAGGGCCTGATGTCGGATGCAATAGGCGTTGGAAATAGGAGCACAATTTATTTGGTCAGAGGTTGTGTATCAAGATGGAGGTGAGAAGGACTCTCTTTTTCTGTACCAAGAAAACCTAGACTTGTCACCAACCAGGTGGTCTCTGAACCCCGACTTTAACACAGCCTGACTATTCACATGCACAAACACAATGCCTGGAGGTGGCATATTTGGGCTATTTCAACTCAAGTTCGGTCGTTAATAGTAAAATTCACATGCCTCCAAACCATCTGTAAGATTTCACGCGCTGGGTAGAATGGAATTTAATAGCAAGTAATTTTTGAGGATTATTAAGACAATATAAACCATCTCTGCACATATTAGTGGAAAAGAATTATCTGTGAGGGGATAGAATGGGAGGAAAGTCTGGGGTGCTATCTCCAGCACCTGAAACCTAACTTTTCTTTTTCACTTTAATCTCACTGCAGAGTAAAATAAAAACTTTCACAGATTCTGGCAGATGTCATTTTATAGTTGTCAGTAAGAATATTATTAACAGAAGTTAATGAATACTATAGAACCATCTAAAAGATGTTACAGTTTTAGTGTCAGCCAAATGCAATCATTTTACCTTTAATGAATGTGAATTTCATATGCAAATAAATTTTCAGCAGAGATTTTCTGAACTACTCAACTCAGAAGAATAAACCAGTTAACCTTAATTTCTCAAATATAGTTATAAACTAATTTTACATATTTTCTTTTGCTCTAAGGAAAATAACATTACTATAAAAGCTCTATTATTTTCAGAAATGATAAAAAATTGTCCTCCTTCTCCATTAGAGTTGTGTTATTCACTTGAATAAGAATGCTTTTGGCAATTATGCTGTGTCTTCATTTGTATCAATAAATTACTATATGTTGTCTTGAACACTGCCAGATAAAACCACCTACAGATTTCACAGTATAAATATTTAATGGTATTTTAGCTTTGGCCAGAAATGCACACTTTCTAGATGTCGTCCAGCAATAGATCGAATTGATCATCTCTCTTCAATTTGATTCATTATACTTGAATAACTAAATGAACACATAACCTAAAGAATTTTTGATAGCTAGAATATATGTGAAATATATTTTATATAACAGATATTTTTTCTAACTAGATGTGTTAGATGTTATCTATTTAAAACTAAGCAAACTGGAAATTTCTTGAATTCCTAAACTGATTTTTACAACAACTAGACTTGAACCTAAGTCTTTTCTATTCATTATCATGGGTTGTGGATTCTAGGTCCCAATTCACCCATGAGCCCGAACAAACTTCATCTACAACATGTACACTTCTAAGTACAACTATAGGATGGCTGGAAACATATTGCTGGAGGCTAGAAACATGTTACTGCCTTGCTTCCTCCATGTCATTGTAGAATATCTCAAAAGACAGAGCCCTAAAATGTGCATTTCTATATCTTTAATTTCTAAAGTCTCTAAAAGATTGGGGAATGGGTGAGAAGGGCAGGGAGAGAAAAGAGAATACCTAGAGTCGTTTTACTTTTAAATGAAACAATTTTTTTAAAATCGTTAAAATGATTATAAGTATAAGAAAACAAGTATATATCCTCTGAGGACTTAAGTATGATTTCTATGTGTATCCAATTTCCTACATTTCTAAGCCTAAAGTCAAAATACACATTCACATTCTTTTCTGTGAAACTTACAGAACTGTTTTGAAATGGCTCAGACCCACCACATTATTAATTAAATAATAAGGATAAACTAACAAATCTACCTATTCATGAAAAAATTCTTAAGGGGAAATTATTCAAAAATAGAGGTAGTCTCCTTCATTTTCTTCTATATCACTTATGTCTACTATTCTTTTAAGCCTCTCCTGATTCCAATTCTCTGCAAGGTGCTTGTTCTCAAATATACCTTTCTCTTTTGCATTCTGGACTTGTTTATACCTTTCTGCTACTTTTGTGCTACACCAAAATTCTATGTGGAACAAAGCTTTTGTTAAGCAAACTTCCCCCTGCTCTGACCCACAGCCTACCAGGGAGAGAAAGTAAATTCTGCCCAGAGACCATGAGAAGGGGCTTCCAAGGAGAACTGGTGACCCACCCTCCTCTCCACCTGCAGACGGTTAAAAGAAACCTGAAAGAGACCTGGCCAGTGTTTGGAGAAATCATAGAGGCTCTCAGACATTAAAATCTTCATACCCGGGTCGTGGCATGAGTTGGTGCTGCCCTGGTCAACTCCACCCTTTTGGAACAAAGTAAGCACTCCTCTCACCCAAAGGAATGACACTCCTTAAAGAGAGTACTGCAAATGACCCTGTTCTTTTTAATTTGTCCTCTGCGTTTCTGCAGCTCTATCTGCCCCAGAAATTAAGCCGTAGAAATTGGTGAGGTTTTGCCACCTTGATGGTAAAGAAAGGAATGTGGAAAATTCTGAACCCAGCTAGAAAACACAGCCAAGGGAAGTTCATTTTTTCCTCTATGTCAAAGTTCAGAGAAAGGCAGCCCAGCCCTCTAAATCATTTCTGATCTACAATGCGGGGCTTAAAAAGAGGGTTTAAACCAATTTTAGACTTTTACAAGATGTTTTTCTCCACCTGCTAAAGTATTTAGTTTTATTGGAGGAAGTATTCAGAACCATAAAGCTCAGGAATTGGGAAAACTTCCCCAGTCCCACAGGGTTCCCAGGGGCCCCAAGAGCTTCTGGACTCTCATGGCTCCTCCAGGAACAATAAATCCTCCAGGATCTTCGGGTTCATTTCCCAAACCTCCCCATTACCAACTGTCTTGAGCATTAGTCCCTCAGTTCTCCCCACCATTCCTCTCCCTCCATCTACTCTCCATCCTTGTGGAAAAGTCATTTGTAAGACAACTACAGTCTTGTGCCATAGATGTGATCAAACTAGAATCTGTTGATTCCCCCAAATATAAACTTTCCGCCACTACCAATTTTGTCTCCTGATTATCTTATCGACTTTTTTGAAGGAAAAAAAAAAAAAAAAGACCAGAGAGAGATGTGTATCCCACACCCAAATTGTCTTCTATTTAACCAGCAACTAGCAATCATCCGACATTAATTTATACGGTTTGTACAAATACCTAAGCTATTTAAAAGGCTGCTCTGGGTCGTGTGTGGCAGGGAACATCTATCTGGTGAATAGGCAGTGTCACACGGTAGCATGCTCCCTTGTCAAGGCCGATTGTGTTTTAGGCAAACATTTGTGCAAACATAAAGGCAAAGGTCAAGGACTGTTCAGTCCCAGTATGTGCTAATTCACCTAGCGAACCAATGGGGCAAAAGTTGCATTTTATATGCTCGCCCCGCCAGACCCAAGCGCAGGAGTCGCGCCTGCTAATGAAAAAATCGCCTCCGCTCCGCGATCAGCTAGCTCTCTTGTCAACTTCTCTCTGGCTGCCTAAGTCAATTTCTCTGGGCTTCCTCGGCAATAACTGGCAAAGACGTGTTTGCCAACATGTGGATCACCTCTGCCCAACCTTTGGCGCAGCACGTGTTTATTCCACTTTCCTGAGTAGGGGGTGACCTAAAAATAATAAATAAAATCTGGCTCACGGCAGATGCTTGCAAGTCGCTGTTTAGTGCTTGAATGAACGACCACTCTGTCCGGGTGCCTAAATATTGGTGTCATGAAATATACAGCAGACCAATAATATTATTCAAACCACAAAACCGAATCCCAGAGCCGCGGGTTCGTGACAGGAAAGTGCATAAAACTACGCATTTGCAACACATGTTTGTGGAAAAGGGCGCGCGCGCGCGCTGGGAGCCGCCTTTCCAGTTTCCTTGGGGCCACTTTCAAACAGTTCAGCGAACACGGGGCATCGCTTTCCGGTGAGATATGCCTCTCACTAATACATGTCTACGCCATCTCCCACAGATCATTCCTAGTTATTTTTCCAATCTCTGGAAAAAAAAATACAAACGATTTCGAGTGGATGTCAGCTTGAGCAACTCGGAAGTGGAATACTTTTAGGGTTAAACAAACGCGCGCGCGCTCCAACCCTAGGGTTTACTTTGCATCAATAATCATCTGGCGAGAACCAATGGCTGAGTTTTTCCAAACCGTCCATTTAAGGGAAGAGTTTTTTCCGCTGATCAACCCGAGGGTCGCAGCTGTGCGCGTCCACAGGCAAAGAGTTTACACGTGCAAAATTCATTCCTGCGAGGCGGGCCCCTGGCTCAACAGCGGAGCGGAGCGGCGCGGCTCTCGCCCGGGGCTAGAGGCCAGGACTTGTTGCCTCTGCCGCCGAAGAGGCTCTCCAAACCCCGGCACTCAGGGCTCCAGGGCTTCTGGGACCGTGATGACAGGGCTCGAGAAGAAAGCGCCTCCCTGTAAAACACCCGCAAAACCAGAGCAAAGTCGCGGGAGGCAACCAACCCAGGAGGGAGCCTGGAGTTAGTTTTATCTTCCCTAAAACCAACAGGAAAACTCTCCCCGAAGTGCATTTTTACTGCGTTCCAAAACCAAAGAGAAAACAGGAAAAAAAAAAAAAAAAAGTAACTTACCCCGACCTGCCACAATACTACATTCTGAGCGTCCTTTTAACACTTTGATTCTTCCTTTAGTGCTGCAGCCTTTTCTTTCCTCTTGCCAGAAACCAACTTTCAAACTAGCTGCAATGTAAACATAAAAATAAAAATAAACAAACAAAACTAAATAAAACCGGCTTTTACCCTTCTCACATCTTGCCAGCTAGAATCTGCCTCAAATACTTCTTCATTCTTTCTTTACCAAAATTTCCTAAACACCACCTGGGCAGCTTCACAAGGCTTAAAGTTTGTGTGGTTTGTGTGCGCAAATGTGCTAGTGTGTGTGAGTGTGTGTGTGTGTGTGTGCGCGCGCGCGGGGGTGAGAGTTAGTTGCTTTTAAAAAGACGTCGTTGTCATTCAGAGTAATAAAAGTGTGGCCCCCATCTTTGGGTGTGAATTCTTACATGCACCTCTCATTCCAGTTAACTTTTTTCGAGCTGAGAAAAGCTGCTAGCTTACTTTCGGGAGACTTTGCTCGTTATTCATCTGTTTAGTCGCCTCAGAGGCACAAAAGCGGATCCGCGGCGTTATGAAAAATGGCCTGGGCGCGGAGAATGTCACAGTGGTCGGCGTATTATTTTAGCCTTCTTAAAAAAAACTCAGGGAAAGTTTGCTTTTGATGAATTCAATAAAAGCGAAACTGCAACGGAAGAGATTTTCAGCTAAAATCATACAGCATGGGGCAGAGCTTAAAACAGCCAGATGGCCAAAGGTAGAGAGACCCTCTCGGTTTCAAAACCCAGATCTGGAATTCCGCCGGCTGGACTTCTTAGTTTATTTAATCCCGCGTGTATCTTTATTTTTTTTTCAATTGATTTCCCCCGCTCTTTTTTCCACCTCTCTTTTGGTTCCCCACCCCAGAGCTGCTGGTGAGACCCTGTCTTGGGATTTGCAGAAGTCACTTTGCAATTTCCCCTTTGATAATAGAGTTAAACTTTCCAGCGCACGCAGTCTAGAGAGAAGCTAACTTGGAAGGCGGTAGGCCTGCTTGTTGTGGCCCATCATCAGGTTCTTGATTCAAATGCCGCAGCCTTTGACAGCTAAGGCCTTTGAATATAAGGACAAATATTCATCCCACCCCGCCTGACCACCCCTCACCCCGCACCCCGCAATCGTGGAATATCAGAAGAGTTTGGCTCATTCCTCAGCTTTGTGCCCTCATGGATCCCTCCCTTGCGATCCCAACCCACATGGAGTTAGTTAGAGTCCCAGCAGATTTCTTAAAGATTCCCTAAAATATCTTTGGGCATCAAAGAGGAACAGACTGGAGTGGCCACAGTGGCTCCTTCCCGACTTGGAATGGGACTTGTGAAATTAATATACATCCTATATGAACCTTGTTCTTGAAGTCAGATGTTGGCTAAGCAGAGAAATGGGGTGGGGGCAGTAAAAACAGATGATAGGACTTAACACCTGGGGTTCTTCCTCTCGAGATGGGAGGTGGGGTCGGAAGGCACCCAGGACCCCATCCCTCAGAGTCAGCCCTGACAGGATTTAGTTTGGTTTGCAAGTTAGGCCACCACCTCCGGGAAGGTCTCCGGATGGACTCTGTCCTAGAATCACTGCAACTCTCTAGGCTGAGGAACTGGTTGTGAAGGGGCAGGTTTTCAGAAGGATTTAGCGAGTTGGGCCTGGCCCATCCTAGTCTAAATCCAAAAGACAACCCCTCAAATTGCAGGGGGTTTGGGGCATGGGTGGGAAAGAGGACAGAGAGATCAGGGAGAGCAAGGATTAGTACTGGAGACTTGACTTCAGCGATCCTGAGGGGGCGGAGAAGGGGGAGGCACTATCTGAACTGCCCCAGCCTCCCCAAAGCCGAAGGGGAGAAGCAGCTCAGGCAAGGAGAACAGTGGGTCCTTCGGGGGCTCGCTGATCCTATTATCTGCTGTGCCACTTCCTAGCTGAGGGATCCTAATTAACGTCCCAGCCCTCTGTTTCTTCATCTCTAAAATGGACATAAAAGTACAATCTGTTTCAAATGAGGGTTTTGGTTCGTTCGTTTTATATGGGACTGTGAATGCAAAGCGCTTAGAGAAAGAGCACAATAGACATTTACTAGTGTGTTGTCAGTGTTACTTCCGCTGTTGTTTTTATTATAGGCTGACGTAGGCATTGCGGTGACAACACCTCGAAGCATAGGCTCCGAACAAGCGGGTCTCCGGACCCACGTTCTCACTCTCTAGGCTCTAGAGATCCAGACTCAGGCCCCTGGCACCCTACAGAAATCTCGACAGTCCTGGGATCGGACCAGCTCTCCCCACCCGAGTTGATCTAGCCCCAGTGGGTGCCTGGTTGTCTCCCTCCTTTCCTTGCGCAGAGCCGCAGAACCCCAGGTATCTCCGGGAAGGCCTGAAGCATTCCCAACCCTGGTCTCTCAACAGTGCCCGCACTCTAGAAAAAGCTTCCAGCTTTTCCAGAACCGGGTTGGAAAAGGCCTTTTGGAAAAGACAAGGCGCTCACTTTTCTTTTGGAAGCGAAGGGAATCAGCTGGGGAAGGAGAACGGCAGAAAGACTCGGGGGTGGCTGAGAGGGTCAGGCCAGCGCGCCCAGCTCACTCCAAGTTCACACCTCGGAGCTTCCCGCTCAAGTATTTTTCGCAGAGGATGCTGGGAGGAAACCTCTGCTTTCTCCCCAGCTGACCTAAGGGGCGGAGGGGGTGGAGAGGTGCGGTCGGCCCCAGAATGGAAGCTGAAGCCCCCAAATTCTCTAGGACCCTGCAGGAAAGAGGCACAGCAGCAGATCGGAATCCAAAGCACAACTCGGAAATACAGTCATAATCAATGTCCCCATCTTGTGGGACAATCGAGCTAAAAATCCACAAGACATGAGGCTGCCTCACATCAACCAGCGTTATGGGGCACGTAGATGGCAAGCCCTTTTACCTCCGCTTGGAGTTCCCCACTCATTTGTGATGTTTGAAGTGCAAAAAGGTGATGTCTGGTCTCCACCTGGTCTGAAGAGGCAAGGAGAACTAGAGTTCCGTCAGTGCTTTGCCTACTTTGGGCATCTCGCACCTCAGACCCAAGTTAGAGCACTGCCTAGCATTCAAGTTAAAAGTGGTGCAGGTCCTCAAGAGAAGGGGTTACTGTAAGTGCAAATCCATCCCAGGGCCTCGGGCTCTCGCTCCTGCGGGGGAAGCTGAGGCAAGAGCCCTTGGCTTCGGGCGCAGGCGCCTCCCTCCTCTTCACTCCCCCGCTGATGCCAAGGTTCTTTCCCAGGCAGGAGACAGAGTTTCCAGCCGAGCCCCACGTCGAAAATTTACGCCCTCAAGAATGGCAGTGGGAGAGAGAGGAATTCCAGGACGGAAGTTTGTGCCTAGGTTGCTCGGAAATAGGGGGAAATTTATTGGCTTTGTCCTGAAGATTTCTGTAGTTTTAACTCAGAAAAACAAGCTGCCTGTGGCCAATAGACGTTTGTAGGGGAGGGGGGTTGGAGCTGATTTTCATAACTGTCCTAACAGACCCCTGACCTCCTGGGCTGAAGATTTCTTGTGATCAATGAATAGGCTCTGCTTTGAGCTTTGCAATTATAATTAAACTACTGGAGACTCTGTCCACTTAAACATGTGTCCCGCTCCGAGGTGATGAATCATGGTCTGTCCAAGGCACTCGCTTAGCCTCCCTCAGCTTTTAGGGCATCCCATTCAGACAACTCCGTTGGGCCAATGTTTGCTTAGGACAAATTCCACCCCCCACTCCCTACCCGGCATCTCTCTCTTTCTCTCCCTCTCTCTCTCTCTGTCTCTCTTAATTCTCACTTGTTCTTGCCTTTCTGGGTTGGGCAAGTATCCATAGAAAGGAACTTGGGCGCACAGGGTGGATGACTTTCCCGCCCGAGGTGGAGCTCTCACATTAATTGTCCCAATAAATTGAGATATAGTGTGCATAATGCAATGGAACAATATGATTATAGTCCACGTGTATGACTTAATTAAGCTATTTGCAGCTTGATGCTGCAAGTCAACGGGTGTGCAAGTGGATTAACAATTGCCCGCTCCCTTATCCTCAGGATGGCGCATAATTACTTTACTAGCGGTACATATCAATTTTTGATGATTGCGGAAGCCATGCTAGCTTCACCAAGAAACCGTTTAATAACTCTCCGTTGTGTATTAAAAAAGTAGTATTTGGAAATATTTTGAAGCCGCTCCCAACATTTTTATAGGTTCTGATTGTGGCCTTTAATGGGCCGCTGTTTCATTCCTGATGTATATTTTATAAAGGGGCAAAGGCTAAACTCTTAAGTCCCTGCTCTGAGAGGGAACTGGAGTCCCCCACCTGCTCTCCACCCAGAGAAAGCCTCTCGCTTCTGCTCCAAGCCGAGTTGGCTGACTGGTACGTAATGGATCCATGGAAAGGCTTGCAGCTAGGGCTGCCACCCTTTAAAATCTTCTCTTTCTGACTCCACTTCTCTCTCTCTCTCTCTCTCTCTCTCTCTCACACACACACACACACACACACACACAATCTCTTTCTCTTTCTACTAAAAGATAATCCAGAAGCACTATGAGCCCCCTCCTTCCAGGATTCTCTTCCCAGCTCCCCAAGCACCTCTAAGTCCTGAAGGATGCATGTCCCTCATGCGCAAGACTAAGGAAAGCAAGGCGTCTGGTGGCCCAGCAGGGAAGTGTGTACTAACATGGGTTGATAAAATTTGCAACGGGGCTAATAAAATTACCCAACTTGATGACAGACATATTGACATTCAGACTTCCCCTGCTCTTTGCCCTTTGTCTGGAGTAAGATGGCGTCAAAGCCCCAGCTCACTTCCATCGTGGCTGGGGATGGTGATGATGATGTGCGTTTGTTCCATGTGATTTACTATTTGAATCAAGTCAAGGCTGATCGTTTGACCTCTCTGGATTGAACTAAATTCATCACTTATAATTTTATTTAAAAGCCGTGTGGCCATCAATCATAACGAGAGCATGGGGAGGCAACATTTTCCAGGGAAATGTGTCAACTTCATGGACACATGGCGCTTACACCATCCCTTTCCTGTCCTGGACTGAGCAGACACATACCTAGGGTTCCCTCTGAGGACACAAGGTTAATTCAGCTCCTGATGGGTGATGACATTTGAAAGGAGGAGTGCTTTGCTTGCCTAGGACCAAAGCTGAGTGAGATGATGCCAAGATTTAGGCCGAGTTCTAAATGAGCTCCCTGCCTTTGGACTCAAGAGATGGTTTACGAACTGTGTGCCCATCCTCAATCCAAAGGAAATTTCAAAACATTCCAAAAATTCCTGTGAAATCAGGATCACAGTTGATCTCCCTCATTCCTAATAGTGCTGCTGTAAATCACTTTGAAACTGCAATATATCTCAGCTGTACATCTTTCTGAGTATCCATGTTATTGCCTTCTAGTGAATAAATGTTACAGCAGTCTCACTAAAAATTTTAAGAAGAGTAAAAATTTCCAGTGGTCTTTAGATCCAACTCAACATTAATTCTTAAAACTAAGGTTACAGAGTCCCTATTTCGAAGGTTTCCTGATTGGGTCTATTTGTTCTTCTACCTGAAGCAGGTGATGTTTCTGCAGAAACATCTGAATGACAGCAGGAGTGAAGGACAAATCTGATAAAGTCTAATAAAGCATGAGCATTGAAATGTCATTAAACTTGCAAAGATGAGGCTCAAAATACCAAAAAGGTAAATGTCTTCATTAGCCTGATCTCCGAAGACTGTTGAACATTTCATTAATTTATAATTTATGATTGTTTGACAAATATTGAAAAGTATGTAAATATGAGCTGGATAATGTCTTTTCTGCGGGAGATGAGGAAATGACCCAAACTGTACGTGCCTGCAAGATTACACACAGGACCCGGCTCTCTGTATCAAACTGTGCCACCCCTTTAGCCAACATATTGTGCAAGTGACAAGTGAAATAGTGCAGATAAACCAATGGTTTAAAACGTAATAAAGACAACAGCCATTTGCATTTTTTACATTTTATTACAAAGGTAATTTACTATGACACATTTCTGAATGTAATTTATGAAAACATGTTAAAGCAATTACATAGTGTATACAGCCCTCCGAGCTACAAAATTCAGATAAATAATAATATTATAGACCTTTAGAGATGTTCGCTATTGAAAACATATCCTTTATTTCAAAACTGGGTTGTACAGAAGAAAATAATGGCATTATAATTTAAAATTAAGAATAAAATCTTGAAGAACAATAGAAAGTAAATGAACAATATTCTTTGCTGGATTTGCAAATTTAAATCTTTACGATGACAATTTACTTATTTCACAGGGTTTATTATCAACAATTTCTTTTTTTTCCTTCCTGGACTCAACGTTAAGTGCAAAGTATTAAAGGATTTGGGGGAGGGAGATACAAGAGGAATGTATGTTTCCTCTTTCAAACTTCTCAGCTCATTCCTTTGCCCCATTTCTCTTTTTTGAAGCACAGGATTGTGCCATCTTTGAAAAGTAAAGAGAAATCCACTCCCTGAAGGTCAGTACTGTCTGAACTGATCCTTCAAGCAGATTTTCTACACCAGCCTGTCATAAGTTATCAAAATGGGAGAGGATTCCATGGGGGACGGGAGGAGGAAAGTTTACGTAATAGAGCAGGAAATAAAAATGAGAAATGTTTCATTTCAGCTCCCACTTCCCAGACATTAATTTATTTCATAGTAACTTCATATTATGCTTTAAATCTGGGAGTGCAGGATTAGATCCTTAAGATTCAGCCTCCAACTATACTTATCAACTTTTTTGGGGGGCGGGAATCTTCCTTCCTTTTGTATTTATAGGTAAAATGCTTTTCAATCGCTTTAGCTTTAAACGTCAATCATAAAAGCAAGCCCGAAATGGGCCCTTTTCCTGCCTGTGGGGGGCATGCCCTAGGTTTATTCCACAAACTTGAGACTATCTGCAAGGCCTGTTGTACGTTTGCTTGAACGAGCCCTAGGGAGTGTTAGATGCTGTGACAGACTTACAGCCACAATTACCCTCCCAGCCATATTAAATCTGTCAAGAAACAAACAACAACAACAAAAACACCTTATCACAACTAAATCAGAATTTGTGGGGCATTGGAAGCATATAATAATTGTGCCGAGTCCTCTTTTTCAGCTGGGAAACCTAGCAGCCCACAGTAACCTTCAAAATTTCCCCCATGCCTCCCTGCAAGTAGATGTACAGGCACTGGGCCCCTTGGAGCACCCCCACAGAGTGCTGTCCAGTTACCAAACGTGGACCATCGCCTGAATGTGGCCACCTTTCTCCAGAGCAGTGGGCAAGTGAGTCCGGGTATAGTGACCTGGACTCCCGAACTCCCTGCCCACGAACTTCTGCTCTGCCCCGCCCCCCGCTCTACTGAGCAAGCAGCTGACCGTCATTCCACCTTCAGGCGAAGCTGGCGCCGGGGATGCTTCTCCCGCCAAGCATCCCTCAGGTTGACGTCGCTGACGGACAGACCAGCAGCTCAGCGGGCTTTAGCTTCAGGACCCATCCCTCACCCCTACCGTACCCTTTCAGCGCCTTGGGTCTCCCTTGTACCCTGCTTTAGAGCTGGGAATTGCCCAGGAATTGCCTCCACCAGCCGTCCCTAGCCCAGCCAAGGCTGGGGCCTAAGCCTGTTAGTCCCTGGCTCGAGCCGGGTCTCGGCACCTCCTCCTTGCCTCCAGAGCCGGACTGGGCCAAGGAGGTAGGCTGTGGGTTTGTTTTCACCAGGGTTAAGTCAGTCCTCGGTTCCAGCCTTTGTCTTTCTTGGAATGTTTAGGGGCTGCATATGCTTTTGTGTTGCAAACAGCAAGCGGGGTCCCCAGGAGTCCCTGACCCCATGCCTTGGCGGGAGCACGGTTTCCCTGGACGACTGTGGCTGGCGAGGGGGGAGGGGGCACCGGGTGGTAATCTTACGCAGGCACGCTGCCACGCACCCCCGAGCCAGCGCAGACAAGCAGCGCCCGCACACACACAAAGAAAAGTTCCTAAAGAAATGAAGAATGAATGAATGAATGAATTGCACTGATGGTGAACTCCCTGAATTCGTGGACTAGAGGAAGGAGGGAAATATAATGAGGGAGGGGATCAATAAAGAGAGGGGGCCAGAGAGAAAAGAAATAATACCTGCTGATGTGTCAGCTTCAATGGGCAATCTTATAATAACAAATGAAACAATGAAAGGACTGCATTGTTTCCTATTAAGCGCTCCATCCATGACCCCGTTTATATCTGCAATAGCCATGTGTTGATGACTTGGAGTATATGCAAAAACAAACTTTCCCGCGGTGTTATTTTTTTTTTTCTCTCCTTCTACTCTGCTTGTCAAGCTTTTCTTTCCAAACAGTCAGATTTTTTTTTTTTTAAAAAAGGCAAAGCAGAAGAAGTGGGAAAGAAACCTCCACCACCATTGCTACCCAAGAAATGATAAATAGCATCGAATAGCTAATCGCTGGAGGGCGCGTTTACCAATTCATAATCATTTATTCTTGGTGATGTATGGCTCTTACTCTTAAATCTGAAAAGCTTCTATTTGAAGGTGTAAATAGCTTTTTTTTTCTTTCTTGCAGTAAACCTTCCTGCATTAGCAGTGATTGATCTCATGTACAATTCGTCCCAGAGTGCTATTTTACAGGGGGAACACTAGCTTTTGGAGATTAACTGGGGCGTCTGTTACATATTAATGAAGCCGGGAGATATACTAACGTTTTGGTAATTTAGTTATTTGTGTCTATAGCTATCGTCGTTATTTTCTTTTAGACCCCTGCGGTTGTTATCCATCGAATTAAAAAGTGGTCCTCAGAATTACTTTTTTTCCACTGGCAACTAAACGCCATTTAATGTGAAAAACAAATGTTGACTTCTCTCTTGAAGGAAGTGTGTTTCTTGGCAAGACATCAAAGTGTTTTAAACTGTGTTAGTGGCTGATGTTAGTTTTTTTTTTTTACTGGGCAGAGTCTGCGCTAAAGTAATAACTAACGGGAGGAAAAAGAGAAAAGAAGTCTTGGCTTGCTTCTATCTTAGAAAAGGTATTCGATCTTCTAGGAGAGAGGGAGAAAGTGAAAACTCTACGGTGAATGTGTTCCTGGCAAGAGGTTCCCCAAAACACTTGGAAATCCAAACTTAATCGATGTTGGGAGTGGGGTGGGGGAGGAGGAACAGAGGTTGCTCATTGATTTGCACCTTGATAATTAATATCCCACCAAATGAGACATCAACATCATTAATGCCTCTGTATTCCCGGAGACAGACTTTTAGTGAACTGCAATCCCGAATAAAAGCCATGTTCGACAAAAAGTTTGCTTCATGGCCCGGGATTAAATGGCCCTATTTCTCTGTTTTCTTGTAGGATTTTTATGGGGAGGGGAGATTTCCTAAAATGCTCTGGCTTCCCACAGAAGATCTGGGGGGATTGCCTGCGGGCAGGAAGCCTCTCCTGACACCCCGCAATTTCCCGGGTTCTGTGGAGGACGTACGACCACTGCCGATTGCGGAAGTAGGGATAGGAGAGGAGAAAAGGGGTTGCGAAAGGCTTTGGTTAGATGGTGGATCGCCCATTTCTACCTCCGGGAACTGCCTGCTGAGTTCAGGAGAGGCCAGGAAGCGGCATAACATCCCCGAGGGACACATCTGCCCCTGGGTCCTGACTATGTGAATCTCAGCCCCTTGGCCCTTCGGATTGCCTACCCAGGCCCGGTGCGTCTCCCCTCCTCCAAAAGGGAGTCCCCTCTACATTCCCCTCCCACAGCCTGTTACCACCCTTCTCCCAGAAGCCCCGATCTGGAGCTCCAGATGATTGGGGCCTTCCAGCCCAGCGTTTGCAGTGAGGGCAGCTTCAAGACGCAACAAACTTTCTAGAGCCGCGAAACACTGAAGCGTGATGACGCCGGTTGGCCGGGACGCGCCCCTTTTGTTTTCGGGGGGCGATTTATGTTCTTCATAAAAATGTGGTTTGGAAAAATAGAAAGGGCCTTGAAAACGTTGTTACAATGAAAAAGGGACAAATTAGAAGACATTTTCCGTGATCAAAGGCGGAAGGGAGAGCGCGCATGGGCATTCACAAAGCTTGACTTACTCCCTCCCCTCCTTTGCAAGCCAGGGCAACAAGCGTGTCCCCCATTGACAAGGCGCCCTATTCAGACTGCAGGTGCGAAGTGGGCCGGCGAGCCCGGCCACATTATGTCAAGGTTGTTGGAGATTAGTGTTTGGCCTTAATAACTAAAGCGCTTGATTTACATTGGAAAAAAGCCCCCTCAGCCGTGAAAACAAAATCGTTGAACGCGTGATCATTGCGAGGGCGGCTGATATCCTAATACTCACATTGTTCTCTGCTGGGCCCAGGCGCGCCCTGGCCTCCTCAGGAAGGGCAAAGCCTGGGTTGCTGGCCTTAGACCAGGTCTCCCATCACACACCCTGTCCGGGTTCTGGAAGAAATGGTGATGGGTAGAAGTTTTACAGGGGCCTCAGGAAGACAGAGTGGGAGCTTCCCTGGGAGTCCAGATCTGGTCCCTCTGTTTTGGCAAAGCCCGGCATGGGAGAATCATGGCGGCTCCAGGGCCTCAGGCCCAATGGTCAACTGTCTGAAGGCTCAAGGGCCTCCAGCATTACTTTGGTGGGAAAGCTGAGGGACTTGTCTTGAAGTGTCACGGGCAAGAACAATTCTACTCAAAGGTGATGATCCTTTGGGAGTGACTGGAGAGCTGAAGGAACTTAGGAAGGACTAAGACACACCGACTAATCTGGGTTGGCTCCAAGAAGGCCCGAGTGTTCAGGCCAAATCTATTCCTCGAGGGAGAGCCCACTTCAGAGACATCCAGAACTACTCACAGCCTCTATCTCACTTTCTCTGCACTTTTCCTGTTTCATTTTCCCAGAGTTTGGCGGGGGGGGGGGGGGTCCACCTTGGCCTTCGTTCTGCTTCCCCTCGTGTGGAGATTTTAGGGTGGATTCCATCCCCCCCCCATACACTACTGTATCTGTGCCTCCCAGACTTCCTCCTCCCCCACCCATGAAAAGGGATGCAGAGAACAAGAGATCTGTGGTTGGGACCTATGAACAGCCATTCCTATGTGGATATGTATCTATTCTAACTGCAATATAGTTTGTAAAAGTCAAGCTACTTAAGGCAATTTCCATAAGATCTGTACTAGAAGAAAAGGTTCAGTGGGGACAAGGTGAGAAAGCTGTTAAACTATTGTCTGGCCCTGAAAAGGTCGTAAGTCAGAGCCTTGGTAGCTGACCTGTCAGGGGAAGGTATAAAGGCTTTATTCATGCAGTGGCTGCAGTGTTCTCAGCTCTCACAAAAGTGTTTTTATGATTAGATTCTCTTACCTCTTTTCTTAATTAAAAAGCTGAACCATTAGAATAGCACCTGCATCGTGTCCCGATGGTGCCTGCATACTAATTCCAGAGCCTTTACAACCAGTAATTATAACATAAAATCAGAGATTGAATAAAACAGAAGGATTTTGCTCCCAAAGCCCTGCTAATCCCCTTTTAAAAGGGTCTGGTGAAATAATTCAGAACAGTATCCGGAAGTTGGATTACCGTTCCTTTTTTAACTTTTTACAATGAAATGATATTTCACACTTAAAGGAAGCTCTGTTTTTCTACAAGGTTTTTTTTTTTTTTTTGGAAGAAAGTTGGCAGGTTTTTTGAACTATACAAAGTATTGGACTGTGGATTCCTTGCTCACTAAATGCAGTGCCAGAAAATGTAGGGGAAATTTGTATGGCAGGTTTGAACCACATTTTCTCAGGTAAAAGTGGCTGCAGTGTGATTGAGAATTGCATATGTACATCAGGCAATGCTTCTCACTTCTTTCAGAGGAAATAAATAAGCAGATCTTTTGGGGTCAGATGCCTATTTTTCATGACTTAGAAATATGCACATTTCAGGCAAAACACTCCACTAAGATGCTTTTTAACACTTAATGAATACATTGATGAGTTCAAAGGCTAGACGCCTCCGTTAAACACCGAGCAAGACCTTGCGGTGGCACAAGCCAGGGACCTTGAGCTGTCTGCAGTTTCTCCCCAGTCCTGGCAAAGAACATCATCCTCATCTGGCTAATCTGATCTTGCATGGGCCAGCCATCAGTCACAGACAAGAGAAAACTGGGTCATCCTGATTTTCTGTATGAATCAGCTGATCATATTGTGGGTGGCTTTTTCCTCTTCTTTTCACCATCATTCCACAAATGCGTGGCACAGCCAAAAGCATAGAAACGTACCCAATTTTGGTTTCTTTCCTCTGCAGACATTTCTCAAGGCTGCCCATTTATTATTGAGGTTCAGAACCATGCACAGCCCTGGTTGAATTGTTTTGAATTGATGAATACTCTTGCCCTGCATGTTGGCTCACACACAGTCTATATTGGATCTAAAGAAGTCAAAAATGCAAGACAAGTTTCAAGTTCATCTCCCTGGTCCTATTTACATTTTATCAACTTGCAACCTGAAGTAATTTTTTTCTCTCTCTTTTTTTTCTACACAGCTGTTTTGGATGTTTGCAAAGCCACTGGAAGATTCAGAGGCAAACGCCGAGACCTCTCTTAGTTGCCTACTGAGTTTCTCTTTTTCTTAAATGGTTTTGGGGTCTGAACTTGATAATGTTCCTAGAAAACTCTCAGGCATTTTCCTCATTGAAGATATCTGGCTAAAAAGGCAATGGTGTCCTGATGCCCAGACAGGGAGTTGGTGACAAGTAGAACATGTTACTGTGGGATTCTCAGTCACTTGGTGACTAAGATGTTATTAATTTTCCCAGAACAGAGATTCAGTATGGAACAACTATGATTATGAAAAAAAAAAAAAAAAAGGTTCTGATGCCTTACTGGAAAGAATGTGTTTTTGTGTAACTTTTGCCCCAAACTGCTCTGCCCTGGGTTGCCCACCTTTGCTCCCCACTTGCACATTCCCGCCTTTTACACCTGGGTCTTGAAAAGCCCAAAAACCAACACCGGACTCAGAGTAACCTCAGAGACTTATGGTAAAAATAAATCAACATCTGGGCCATCTTCAGTGTCAGTGTCTTAACAAGTCATGGGGGTGACATTATGATGATCAGGTTTCTCCTGCTTCGTTCTGCACCGAAATAAACTCGATTCCCTCTCATTTTTCTTGAGCCTTTCAAAAACAAATGGCGTCTCTGCCTCAGTGCCCCACTGCACCAGCATCTGGAACTCTCAGAGAACATAAACTGTTTCAGGACCCTCAGCTAGCCTAGGTGCTGCCTGCCGAGGCACACCCTCTCTGGAGCTTGAGGTCCCTGGGTGCCACGCTTTCTAGGAGGGTCTGGAAATCTGATTCAGGGAGGAGCTAGGGGACGTGTCTGAAAGATGGAGTCTTGTGAGTAATAATAACAACAACCTTAACAGCAAGCACTTAACGGGTAATTCTAGATGGTTTCAAGGATTATCCTGTTTCTTGCTCAAGACAAACTTGTGGAGATGATAATTGGAAATTCTCTTTTAGCAGATGAGGAAACTGGAGCACAGGGAGGTTTCATCCCTCATCCAGGGGCACAGGGCCACAGGTGGACAAGCCCAGCCAATCTTCCCATCACACCCGCACTTTCTACCTAGTGCTCGCTTTCGAAGAAGCCAGTGGAAGGGCTCACTGGAAATCATTAGCAGGCTAAGGCGCCCCCAAACTGCCCTCGGGGCTGCCACTGCAAGATAGGAGGTGGGTAACTTCTTCAAAGGACATTTGAGGTGTTCTCTAGGGGGAACTAGCCATGGGCACTCAGGCGAGAGTGACTTCACCCCTCTGCCAAAGGTCACACCATTCAACTTTCTGCCAAAAATAACTTTTCGAAGGGAGCCCGAGAACTCTTAGGGGCAGCAGCGCGCAGGTGTCCCAGCGCACTTCCCCTTTCCTCTCCTCATCCCGTGATTCCTCGGCTCGAACTCGAACTTGGGAGGTTCCCAGGGCAGCGGCCCTCCTCACACTGTCCTCTCGGCTCTCGGGGATGGTTGGGCTACGACTCCCCGGTGCCCCTGCGGCACAGTGCGGTCCCAGGCGGGGTGCGAAGGCGCAGCTGGAGGCGCGGACGTTTCCTCTGGCAGACGTTTCCTGGGGCGGCCGTGCGGACGGGAGACAGCGGGATCAGGCGACGAGCCTAGAAGAGCCCTGGCCCGGGGTGCCCGGGGCCCTTCTCATCCCCACCTGCTCTTACCACAAGGATTCCGTCACTGAAAGGGCTTTCCTGAGTGCGCTCTCCCACAGAGGCCGGGCGGGGGAACCCAAACAGCAAGAAAGGCTCCTCTAACTGGTCCCGGACCCGGAGGAGGGGGACCCTTCGGCGAGAGGGACGGGAGGGGGCGCTCATCCCAGGACTAATGGCCAAGGACCTCCTCCCTCGCGGCGCCCAGCGACTCGGACGTGTCGCGGCGGTTCCAGTGGCCGTCCCCTCGGGGCCGCTCTTTTCACACCCGCGCGTCGCCCTGGCACCTTTGCGCGCTGAGGTCCCTTCCGCAACCTTCTCTGCAGGCCTGCCGCCCTTGCCCTACAAGCTGGTTCTCCCAGGTGTTCTCGAAGGGAACCTAGCATCCAGACCCCAAGAGCCGTCGTCTTCCCGCTCAGAGCATCCCAAGCCCCAGCCAGGCCCTGGAGACCCAACTTCTCCCTCTTCCGGCCAGGCGGATGCGGCGCCTGCGCAGTAGGAGCAAGGGAGCCCGGCACGCGAGTGCCCGGAGGCTCAGTGACCACAAGGGAGGGTGCAGCAGGGCTCTGGTGGTTCAGGTGCTTCTGATACGACTGAAATAATTTCTCCAGTGGCCGGGCTGGATAAGAGAGCTTCTGCATCAGATGCTAAAACTCACTGACGAGCCCAGTCTCCCAATCGGGGCTCAGAGAAGAGTCCTGTGGGCTGGAGCCACACAGTCTTAGGACTTGGCTCTTCGCAGCTCTCTGAAGGGAGTAGGGAGTCGAGAGGTCTGAGCATCCGCTACTCCCAGAGAGAGGAGCGTCCAGCTGGGAAGACTCCTGCGGGCAACTGTGCCCAAGGTACCCCATTAGGGCTTAGGGAAGGCTTGGAGCCAACCCGCCCTTTTTCTTTGTTTTATTCCCGCCAGCTACCAGGCATTTCTCTGGGAAGTCAGAGGTGGTTTGCGAGAGGGGGCGCGGTGCCGCGGAAGGCAGCCTTTCTCGGAAGACACTGCGAGCATGGCTTTACATTCTTCTCTTCCGCAATGGAAACCGGTTAATGAGTGCCAGTGTCATTGGGGTGAAATTGGGATCGAGGGAAGTCTTCTCTACGAAGGCTGCTTAGGTGGGTCCCTGTGTTTTTGTTGCCCCGAACAACTAGGCTTTAGAGTTGTCTCTGCGAAGCCCCGAGGGAAGGCAGGGAAGAAGACGGGATGCTGTGGAAGGGCCCCAAATCTCTCCCAAGATGATGAAGCAGTAACAGGACACTCGGATTCGAAAGGGGAAGGGGAACATCACATCGTTTATTTCCAAAGAAAATAGCAAAACGGAGCTCCATGTACACAAAAGCCTTTGAAGGGAAAAGGAATCACAGATTTTAATTCATTTTTACATATTTACAGCAAGATTAAACCACAGCTTTCAACTATGTTTTCATTCAACAATCACTTTCAGTAAAATACATAACAACTTTTTTTTTCTTTCAAGTTAGTTCATAATTTAAGGATGCTAAGGGGACAGGTGATAAATCACAAACAGTGTGGCTAGAGAGGGTACCAAATAGTATAAGATTTCAGTCAGGCTTTCTTGGGTGTGTGAATTATGATTACAAGACATTTGCCCGTCCGTATAATTCACATTCATTGCAATCATTACATTGTCCCATAAATTAGCAATATAAACAAACATATGGGGACCTCAAGTAAACAAATAAAAATCAGTATAAGAGACAACATTTTGTAGCAACTATAATAACAGCATGGGTTACAGCTTGGGGAAACTTCTTTACAAATCATTTAGTCAGCACACACGGGGTGGGGAGGCTGGAACATCCTTGTTTATTTAAACCACCTTTAAAACTACATCAGAAGGTTTGGGGAAAGCTGGACGGGTGAAAGTTTCTTTCTTGGGCACAATATGAAATTTAGAACTGCACATGTGGATGGGAGGGGGGCGTTTGCATGCACTTTGGGGTCGTGGACCTTCTGAACTCCAAATGCCAAGATTCTGAAGAAAACAGGAAATTATAAAAATGTCTCTCTCCCTCAAGCCACTCTCCTTTCTATTAATGGCAGAAAGAGCTTGCTGATTGCTGCTAGTGGGAAGAAACACACAATGGGTCTATTTTTAGCAGAGATTGTCTTCGAAGGAGCAGGAAATAGTAACAATTGCTTAGCTGCAGCCTTGGTTCCAAGGATTCGGAGCAAGAATATTGGGAACTTGAGGGGTCTCTAGGTGACCTGACTTGGGCTAATTGAGTGCAGACCAGAGAAGAGAGAAGCAGACATACAGTGTAGGCTTAGGGTGTATACCCTCTGCCTGAGCTGTCTCTGCATTCTTTCCCTCCTGTCCCAGAGCCTGGGCAAAGGGCCCCTCAACATCTGCACACCTCCACAGGCTCTGGACCTGATGTCTCTGCATTGCTTTTGTTTTTCCCTTAGCAGGACTTGGCCCTAAGTTATCAGTTAGTGTAATGTGCATGTATTTTTTTTTAAAAGTTAGATTTTATCTCTTTAGAAACGGTTTGAAACTAACGGGGCAGAGGGAGTTTGACAGAGAGGAGAACAAATCGCTGACAAAGAACCTTTTACGTTTCATCAGCGTTGTTAGGACGACAAGCAGGAATGTCTCAGATAATAACTCCCACTTCAAAGATTTCTCAGCTCAATAGAAAGCGGACCATCCTTTTTATTCAACCACAAGGACTGGCACTAAAGAAGACTCCACTGTTTGATTTTTTTTCCACCGTGTTTATTTTTCCCCTATTCACTGGGGTACTTGGATAAAATAAACAACAAGACAATTAAGGGAACATGGACTTCTAACTTTCCTGCCATCTTCCCTACCCCCTTGGCCTTGGGCTCTGGAGTCTGTGCCCAGGGCCAGAGCAGGCCTGAGGGGTACCATACACCCCACCCTGCGGAGAAACGAGTTTGGGGGTCTGTGAGAAACTTCCGGGATAGAGGGGCAGAATGGGCTGGACTGGGGGCCAGAGTGAAAATGTCCCAAAGGCACAGTCTGAACTCCCCAGACTCATCCAGGGTGGCTCCTTTCCTTCCCCCAAGTCCCATTGAAATTCAGGCCTCCAACACGCTCAAGATGCTGAGAGGCACTTGGCACAAAACCGAGCTGGGGATGCTCATTTGTTAAGCTTCCGAGCTCGTCCTAAAGTTATTTACTTCTGACCCTGGAGCCTCTTTGGGGCGCAGTCAAGATGCACGAGTCTGTCTCCTCCCTTTCCTGAAAGCTTCCCTGCTGCCAAAGCGCCCCTTCCCCGCCCCCATCGGAGTGCCAGGTGAACCCCTAAACGCTGGCGAGGCAGGTCCTAAGGAGGAAGTATATACTGGAGAGCACAGTGACAGTATTAAATGGCGTGAAAGCAAAGGTCAGCGCAAATGTATCTTAATAGAGTGTCTGCAGTGAAGTGTGCCGCCTTTGAAGCGGCCGCTCCCCGCGCGCATTTCCATGGCGAGCCTAACGCGGCATGCTGATGCACCGTCAAACTCACACTTTCAACCCCAAAACCCGACTCTTTGAACAACCCGAGCTTGATTAGACCTTTCTCCTTTTCTTTCCCCTCTTACAAACCATTTCCTCGCCTTTAGAAACTCGCCATCAAACCCAAATGCGCCCTCTGATCACCGCAGAAAGCAGAAACAAAGGGAGCTGAGCGGCGATTCAAGCGGCCCTTTTCTTCCCTCACATTATTATCCATTTTTATTATGATCGGGAACAAGTGCCCATTCGCGTGGGTTTTGTTTACCGGAAATTAAATGAAAATGATTTAGTCCGCGTCAAACAAAAATATATACTTGTATACACAAGAAAAAAGGCCTGTTAGACGTAAATATTATGTCCTTAATGAAAAGCCTGGACGGGCTCCAGGCTCGGCCTTTCAGGATTTCAGTGCGACTTGCCCATTGCCATAGAAATCCTAACTTACCATGAAGATGCACCGTGGCGAAGAAACATTGCTTTGTGCGCGGGCCCTTTGATGTCGCAGGCGCAAGATGCGGGCGCTCAGCTGCGCAGGGCGAGATTACCTTGCGAGCAACGCGGTGGACATCTGTAACAAGCAAATGAAAAATTAAAGGCGATTAGTGACCGACTATGCATTTTTATTTTATTTCATTATTTTGGATGGGGGTGGGGGGTAAAATGGGGCCTAGAAATAGAAGAGAAAGAAAGGAGTCCTGTTTGGAGAGGGGGAAATTTTTTAACATTTTCAGAAGCAAGTTCCCCAGATGCCCTCTGCACCTTGGCGGTGGGGCGGGTGTTTCCCGATGGGAAAGAGTTGTTTGCTGCCGACCGTGGGCCCTTGGCTAGGAGACCTCTGGGCCCTATTGTAGTGGTGGCGAGGCGGGAAGGGGATTGCAGACACCCTTCCACAAAGACGGATTCACTAAGGATGTATTTGGAAGATTCTGGTTTTTATTAGGAGTAATGAAAACAGTCCCTCTCCAGTTAGGACGTTATTTATCTGATGGAAGTGTGCGGCCACGGGGCAGGAGTGAGAATCTTCGAATGGTGTCTGAAGAGGAAAGAACAGAAGAAAATCCAGCAGAGTGGCAGAATCAGGGTTTGTTTGCTGGGCTCAGCTTTTTAAATTGAGCTCTTTGGGGGCTCCCCCTAGGTAGGAGTACCACACCCCTACTTATCTCCAAATTCTTAGGGGAGTGGGATGGGTCTACCAAAACTTTTTTCCCCTCCGTTTTATTCACGTTCCCCCCCCACCCCAAATCCTAGCAAGAATTTGAAGCAGCACCATCCTCCCTGCAGAGGGTGACAGACTGGGAACCAGGCCCTGATTCTTTTCCCCCCTTGGCAACAACTGCACAGATTTTTTCTCTTCCCTGCCCCCAACATCTGGTTCCTTTTCAGGGGATTTGGTACCCAGCATATCACATACACATTCAATCTAGACCCATTGGGTGTTTGCCTTTAAAACATTTATTATTGCAGTTCATCTCTTGTTCCCCTCCCCCCCCCCGCCTTTTTAAAATTTAAAACTAAGACCAACATGGTGCGATTTTTGACAAAGACCATCACAGAATTGACGTGATTCATCCAGACACTGTAGCCTAAGCTGGATCCCTTTGCTGTGGAGGTCTGGCCTCAGTGACATCATTGGCCCATTCTGCACCCCCAATGCCAAGCACCCAAAAGATTCCACAGGCAGCTCCTCAACAATTGTGGGGTGTGAAGAGAGGGTGATTGTTCTCAGGAGGCCTCAGAGCATTGAATCTTAAAGCCCCTTTACCGCTCTTTTGTCTGTAATTCCTGTTGTTTGGACTCCCCTCTTACCCCCAGTATATAATGCATACAGAGCAGACAGACAGGCAGACAGATGTCTCTGTGTGCTTGGGCCAATCTCTGGGGGAGGGGCATAAAATCCCTAGGGAAGATGCTGAACCTCCCCCCCTCTTCCCTAGCATCTCCTTTATTGAAGCGGTTGGAAAATTTTGCATCTGGGATTTAAATAGCTGGGGGAGGGGAAGTGTAGGGAGGCAAAAGAGGAAGGAAAGAGGACGGAAGACAACGGCTCAGGAATTCCCTCTGCCACCTTCCCGCCACAGGAACTTCCGAGGAGGCTCCGACTGGGAGCTGGGAACGGAGTAGTTGTGGCTATCCGGGAGGCCCAGGCCTCGAGGAAAACATTTCCCATTCTGTGAACCACACAAGGACTTTGCGGTGTTACTTTTGCCGACTGCAGTGGCCAAGATTGCACAGAAACTCTCCTAATATGTTTTCTTGTTTACCTTCTGCCTGTCTCTTTCTCTATTTTCTTTATCCCAACCCTGGTTTCAAGCTACCCAGTCATGAGGGCGTCTGGGGGGGGGGTGCTGGATGTGACTGTAGAATCCATATGGGTACCATATTGATATTTTAAGACAATGGACATTATAGCAGCATATTCATTGAGCTCTAACAACTATTAGTGGTGACCTTCCTCCCTTCCTGCCTTCCCTGCTTCCTTCCTCACTCTCTCTTCAAGCCTCAATAACCCGGCCTAGACCTGGCAGTCAGGGTACGCGGAAGCAGCAACCGCAACAGCAACCCTGGTACCGAAGGCGGCGGCGGCGGTGGCGGGGCCAGGTGGCCGCGCGGGGCTTGGGGGCGCTGCGGGGGCAGCGGGGGCGGGGCCCGCGCCCTGACACACGTACCATTCGCTCAGGTCGGCGCTACGCGCCGCCACCGCCGCCGAGGAGGCCACCGGGGGCTCGCGGCCGAAGTCCGACGAGGGCGACACGAGGGCAGACGGTGTGGCCGAGTCGTAGCCAGAGCTGGGCGGTGGCGGCGAGCGCCCGTGCACCTTCATGTGCTTACGCAGCGAGCTGGGGTGCGTGTAGCACTTGTCGCAGCCGCGCACTTTGCACGTGTAGGGCTTGTCACTCGTGTGCACGTGCGAGTGCTTCTTGCGGTCGCTGCTGTTGGCGAAGCGCCGCTCGCAGCCCTCGAACTCGCACCTGAAGGGCTTCTCCCCTGGTGGAGGCAACGCAGAGACATTAGTGCGCGTGGGCTGTGGCCCCGGCTCGGCCTCACTACCCTACCCCAATTTCTCTGCCATTTTTGGGAAGAGAGCCACCAAAAAATTCAGAAACCTCTTTCCCCGGCGCCGCAAGCCCGGCACCCCCTTTCCCCGCTCAGAGCGCGCCCCCTGAGCTCCCTCCTGCACGCCTCCCCCCCTCCCCTTCTCCCGCCGGGACCTGGGGGGAGGGGACGGAGCAGGAGAAACAAAGACTCCATCTTAGTCGAGTTTCCTTCCTGGAAAATCCTGATCCACTCCGGTTGTTTTCCTCCAGATTTTCTCCACCTGGAGCCAGAAGCACCTTTGCCCGGAGAATAGAGTTGACTGAGGAGCTCGCATCTGCTCAAAATTGCTGTTCCAGCCAAATGCCTTTGCTCCCCACTCCCCGCCCAGCGGTCCACCCCAAACACATCCTGGCCCAAATTGTTTCTTAAAGTAGGTTTTGTGCAAACGCCAAAGCGATGCAATAATATCAGGATGCGCAGCCGATGCACACGGCATGTGCATGGTGTGCATTCGTGCTGCAGGGAAAGGTACTCTGGGCAATTCACTTCAGACGCGATTTTTACGGGGACTAGAGCCCCCTCCCCCTTCCCCTCTACCCCCTGAGGGCAAACATTTAGTAGCATTCTTCAAATCTTGCCTAAACCGTCCGGGATCCCTCCAGATACTCGCGCCGGCAATAATATTTTATTACGCTGCTCCAGCGGCTTCCCGGAGACTCCGCCGCGGAGAGCCGGCTCTCCCAGTCCGAACTGACTGTGAGAGGCCGGGCGGCCTCCCTAGACCACCCATGGCCCACGGTCCGGTCTCCCCAGCCTGAGCCGAGAAACCGGCAAGGCAGGTTCTGCCCGGGCCAAGCGGGATCCGGGGCCATTCCCGCGATCGCACCCGTGGTCGCGGTGGCTTCAGGATGAGCGCAGCTGCTGCGATCAGGCGAGGCCTGGCTCCGCGGACCGGAGGGCAAGCGGGCAGCCGGGGTAGGCCCGGGAGGGGCTCTGATCAGTGGTGTGATGCCCTGTAGAGCCGCGGGAAGGCGCGAGCGCGCGCTAGGGTGGCAATATTGGCCGAGGACAGAGTCCCAAGCCGGGAGCTCACCGCCGGCTGGATTTGCTAGCGTGTGGGGGAGGAAAGGACCCCAAGAACCCGGAAGCCCAGGTTCCTCTGGAGCTGCAGATGCTAAAGGAAGGAGAGAAAGAAATGTCCGGGTGCTGCAACAAATGGATGCTACCGGGCGCCCTGGATTGAGGGAGAGACTACCAAGCGTCTGGCTAAGGAGGGAGAGATGCCCGGCTGGTGGAATGTTGCCTTTGGGGTTGCTTCTCCCGCCGCTTCCAGGAAAGATGGGTGCTTTGGGGCAGGTTTGAATAAACAAAGGCCGTACTCCCGAGTCCTCTTGAGGCTTAGGCAGAGCCAGAGGTTTGCGCACAACCCTCGCCTCCGCACGGCAGCGGGTTAGAGCCCAGGGCTCCTGCACTGCGCGGCCGCTGCGTCCTCCCGCTGCAGGAGTATTGTTAGTACAGTGGAACACTGGACAGTGCTGGCATCTGCCGTTTCTCGGCACACCGGTACAGTTTTATTTAGAAAGATGCACAATAAACCCTATGTCCCTATGTGCCCCTCGTTTTCTCCCCTCTGATCCCTGTTAGCATCTGCAAAACTAAAACTTTTCTTCCTCCCTTCCTTCTTTTCTTTCAAAAATCACTTACAAGAATCATGTAATTCAGGACCTGCAAAAGAAATCAAGATCTGCTAAGACAACAGAGGAGAAATAGAATTTGAGGTTGATTGCCACCCCCCAACTATTCCCCCGCACACACACACACATATCCCATCTTGTGACCGCCTTGTTGGACATTCATGTAAAACAGAAACAATGATTTCGTTCCAGACGAGGTACTGAGGCGAAAAAAGCAGGGCACTGAAGGTGATACGGGCAGCCTGGAAGTTCCAAGGCCCCTGGGAGGCCAGGTGAGGCCGCGCCCCCGCGCCCTCCCGGCCTCTCCCCAGCAGCGGGAGGAGCGCCGGACTCCTCGCCTAACTCTGCGCACCCCCCGCCCCACCCAACACGCAGCCTCCCGCCCTCTCCCTCCCACCAGATCTGGGCGCTGAGCCCTAGGTGGGTGGGTGGATGGATGTGGAGAAGCAGGGTTGGGCCGGGACCCCGCAGCCCGCCCTGAGTAGCCTGGGCCTGAGGCTGAGTCCTAAAAGGCCCGGAGTCTCCTTCTAGAGCCTCAGCAGCGCGAGAGGCCCCTGACCCGGCCCGGCGCCAGGCCCGCCCGACAAAGTTGGCAGTGGCGGGGCGGTTCGACTCGCGCCATTTTCTCGCACTTGTGGCTGGGCCGGGCTGTGCGAGCATTCCGCCCCGGCGCGGTCTCTCCTCTGCCTCGGATCCCAGCCCTACCTCCCTCTACCGACTGCCTGGGAGAGTGGGGTGAGCCCGCAACACAGGGGTCCCGGGAAAGGCGGCAGGCCCGCGTCTCCCTCGCGGCGGCACCATTGTTCCGGGATTTCTGTGACCGCCGCAAAGCGAAAGCTTTCGGAGTGGGATCGGAGCCGCTGCCCCCGAAGCCAGGCCTGGGATTCAGATCCCGGAAAATCTCAACTCCTGAGAAAGCAGCCTATTCGCCGCTTCCGCGACTCGAGGAAATGAAACGCCATTAATATTTGAAAAGGCAATTATTTTCCTGTTGAATCGAGAACCGTCTTCATGAATAATTTGTAGTGAGGTCTATTGCCATTTGAGAAACATTTTGTTGTTGTTGTTTTCTCCTCTTTTCATTACTTAGGAGGAGGGTTTGAGGGAAACGCCCAAGCAGGAGAGGCTCTGTAGATTTTTTTTTTTTTTAACTCCGGTGATAATGAATCAGGACTGCCAGTGGAAAGGGAAAGGATGCACTTAGAATTCTGTTCTGAATAGACGCAAACCTGAGCCAGCTCAGGCGCACTGAACTTGATTCTCTGCTGTAGGTCGATTGCACTGAGAATTTAACCATTTTCTGCTTCACGGACTTCAAACAGTAGGCCGGCAAAGAGCAGTAAAAGTTTGTTTAAAACCCCCCTGTCATTAAAAATGAGTTCCTACTCTGGCTCAGGACTTCTAGTCTACCTTCGTGGTGCGGGCCGCCAGCTCAATGAATAGGGAGCCTGAGGGCGGAGATCTGGGTCTCACTTCTCTCCTTCTTCCCCTGGATAAAAATCGGAGGGAGGGAGGAGTGGGGGGACAAATGCTTGCGAGAGGTTGTGGGGGGAGGAATCCTGGAAACAGCTCAGAAAAACTATACATTTCCGAAATAAAGTAGGAGACTTAAAAGTGGACTTTAATCTGGCCTCCGAGTGTGCCAATGTCCTAGCCAGGGACCTTCCCCAAGACTGAAGGGTTCGGGGGGAGAAGGTGGGATTTAGCAAGCTTCTTTCCCGGGTAGTGCCAACCTGGGTGAGTTCTTTGACTCTAATAATTGAGGATGTTTTCACCAAGAATAGACGTGCGTAAGGCAGAGTGCCAGGGAGTAGAAGTGGGGCACCAAGCTGGAACTTATTTCATCCCCTCTGTCTCCCCCATCGGTCCCCTTCTCCCGCACCCAAAATGGAGGAGGGGAGATGTTGACTTCTTAAACTTTGAGGAAGCCAGGGCAAGAAAACCCTAGCTAAGAAGAATACAAACATCGGGCTGCTAAACTAATTAATGTAACTTCACAGGCTGTTCTGGGAAGTGTGAAAACTTTCTCCTTGCAATTGCATCAATTAGAGATGTTTCTGGCCAGAGGAGTTCAACTTTGCAGGCTTTTGAGAGGGCGCCTTTTCTTTCTGTTAACTAGAAGTAACAGATGTGGTTGACACATGTCCCCATTTCACTTAACAGCGCAGTAAATGACATTTAAGGTGAATGAGTCTCCTTGGGTCTCTGCTAAAGCAAAAGGGAGGGTTTGTGAAACGTCCCGAGTGTGGGTCACCAAGGCTCCAAAACCGGGGCAAAATTAGCCCATGAGACCCTCAAATCCTAGAGAAGTCACTAAGGGCCTGGTGCGCTCTCCATTCAGGTGGCAGTCAGGTTGTCAGGCTGACTATTGGAAGAGTGTGCCTCACACAATTCCAAAGGGACAGGGAAAAATTAAATTGTTCCTATGTCTTTACAACTTTGAGGAACAGTGCCCTTTAAAATACCTTAAAATCAAACTCCGTAAGCAGGGACCACACATTTGCACACACAGAAACCCGAGCATCCCCTTCCCAACCCCCAGAGCAGAAACCTCATACTATCCTTCCCACACACAGCCTCAGGAAACTTCTGTGATTCTAATTGAAGGGCATAATTAATATTTTATGAACTTGGATCATGGAAACACCAAAATATCCCCCCTCCCCGCCCAGGTGGAACTTGAGGAAATCCAGCTCCGAGGGCCCAGAAGAGGCCCCCTGCCTCCCCAGAGGGTCCGAACGAGACAGACAGTGGCGAATACTGACCTGTGTGAGTTCTTTTGTGTATTTTGAGATTTTCTGATCTAGCAAAGACTTTGCCACACCCCGGGAAAGGACAAGGGAAGGGCTTCTCGCCCGTGTGCACGCGGATGTGATTTACAAGTTTGTATTTGGCTTTAAAGGGCTTGCCCTGGCGCGGACACTCCTCCCAGAAGCAGATGTGGTTACTCTGCTCAGGGCCTCCGACGTGCTCCACGGTGACGTGCGTGACCAGCTCGTGCATGGTGCTGAAAGTTTTGGAGCAGAGGCGCGGGGGTGCGGGGCCGTCGGCCGCCAGCCACTTGCAGATGAGCTCCTGTTTGATGGGCTGGCGCATGTAGCGGAAGAAGGCGCCGGGACCGTGGGGTGCGGCGAGGTTCATGGTCAGGTTCATGCCCCCGTAGTTGTGCAGGGCTGCGGCAGCTGCCAGGGCGTCGCTGCGGGCCACAGGTCCCGGCGGGAAGGGTTCGGGCCGTGCGTACATGTCTCCGGGGAGCCCCAGACGCAGGAGTCCGTTCAAAGTGCAGCTAGGGGAGGCCTGGGGAGGCTGCTCGTGAAAGCCCGGTAACACCGAGGGGCTGGAGGCGGCAGCGAGCTGGGGGCCATGGTGTCCGGAGCTGCTACCTGTTGTTGAGACAAATAGCGCGAGTGAGAACGGGTGGCGAGGGCTGAGCGTCCTACCCGGCCCCAGGGGGCAGGCCCAGCCCAGCCACACCACGGCCTCGGCGGTCAACGCCGGCACCGAAAGCCAGACTGCGGCGGCTGCGATCCGGGCGGACAACGCGAGGCCAAGCGCCTCCACCGCGGTCCGGCTGGGCGGCTGTTCGGTAGAGCCCCCTGTCGCTTCATGAGCAGGAGAGTGATGGTGGCGGCGGGGTGGGTGGAAGGGGTAGTGGGGTGCGCAATGCTGAGGCTGTGGGTTGCTGGGTGCCCCTGGGCTCTGCTCCAAAGGGGTCCGACTGGCGCTCCGAGCGCGCTTTGGCGGCCAACTCCCCAAGGCCCTCGGGGCCGCGGCGCCCTGCGGGGGAGTGGAGGTGGGGGAAGTGGTGATGTTGTAGGTGGTGGTGGTGCCCAAGAGCCCCGGCCATATATACGAATTTCAGCGCCCAGCTCGGCTGGGAGAGGGAGGCCTGCTGCATCCCGGCCGGGACTCCCCGGAGCTCCTTAGGTCGGGGCGCTCACGCCACCGTCACCTGACGGCGGGGAGGGGAAAGAACAGCCATAGACAACTTCTGCAAAGTTCCCCCCCACCTCAAGTTTTGGGTTGTGACTTTTTTTTCTCCCTCTCTATCAGTCTTTAATGCCTACTTGAAATCCTGTACACTACAGAGGCAGCAGCGGGGCGCGTGAGATAGTGAATAGAGATTCGGGGCCGTGGCCCGGGCCCGCCGAGAGGAACAATCGCCTAAGTCGCCCATTGGCCCGCGTCCCGGTCCGACGTCAGCGATGACAGGGCCCTCTGCACGGGGACACACACACACTCTCTCTCTCACACACACACACACACACACACACACACACACACACACACAGTCACAACTGCTCCCGTTCCCCTCCCCACCCCCCAGCTCGCTCTTCTACTGCTCATGCGCTCTGACCCGGGCGCGGATTCTTTTCTCTACTCGTGAGCCCCCTCCCCCTTCTCTCCCCGAAAGCTGGGCAGATCTGCTCTGCCTCGCCGCTCTTGGAAGTGAGCGGGGCTGGGTTATGCCTCCATTCCCCACGGCTTTGGGGAGGGGGCGTTGCGCTGCACGTAAAGTCCTTCCAGGCAGACCGGACACCCCAGCCCTGCTGGGGCCGATGGACAGCACCCGGAGCGCGGGGACTGCGGCCTGCTTCGGCAGCTTGTCCCGGGAGTCGGGAGGAGGCGAGGGCCGGGATCCAGGGAGGAAAGGCGGCTGCAGACTAGGAGGCCGGGAGCGGGGGCGATCCTAGGCTAACAGCCCTTGCGCCTAATTTTGTTTTCTCGCTTTTCCAAATTTTCTCGCGTCGCTCAGCTTTCTCGCTCTCGTTCTTTCTCTAGCTCTCGCTCTCAGTTCCACGAAACCCCTGAGCACACTTCGCCTTCCTACTTGGATCCTTTCTTCTCCCCTCCCCCTCTGTCTTTTCCCCACTCCATTCTTCCCACTTAGCCTTGCCGGCCCCTCCTCCCGGGCGCCTGGAGCGCCCAGAGACTGGCGGACCCAAGAATCTGGCCCTGAGCCGAGCCCCAGGACTGGGCCGGAGACGGTGATAACCTGGGAGAGGCTAGCTTCGAACCCACGCCGCCCTCCCAAGAGGGCCTAAGAATCCTTCCCGCCGCAAATCACACCGACCAGCGGGCGACGGGCCAAAGAAATAAAGGCGAGGGGAGCGCAGCGAGGCGGAGCGGGTCCTCTCCCCAGGTCTCTCTCCCACTATCAAATTGCGGTCCTGAGCTCTGTACTCTGCCGCCGGGCGGAGCCTTTGGAAAAGGGAACTTAAGAATCGTTTCCACTTTGAGCTCCCTCTGGCCACTTGTTGCCCGCGGCCGGAGTCTCTGTCTCTACTCGCTTGCCTAGAGCCGAGGCCACGTTTCCCGGCCCAGGCTGTGAGAGCGACCTCGGGCCACGGCCTCCTCTCGCGGGATGCCCTCCCGGGCTGCGGGTTCCTCTGTCTTGGGGTGGGGATCGGCCGGTGGAAGAAACCTTCAGTTCTGGACCAGCCGAGTGTGGCATAAACAGGGGGGAGTGTCCTTTGTTTGTGCCGACCGGCTAGGGCCGGCTGCATTGCCCGGCGATTTAAAGTGCTGCTGGCCCTCAAGCCTGCGTTGCACTCAGTAGCCGAAAATGCCAACCTAAGTTCTCTCGGGGCTTCCCGGCAGCCATAGAAAGTGCCCTCAAAGCAATGAAAGACTTGGGTTTTTAAGAGAAGTTTGAAGGATTGAGTAAAAGACCCCACTCCCCTAGCAGAGGTGAGAAGTTTGGACAGATTACGAGGAACTCTGATGAAGTTGATTGAGCTGCCCCAGCCACCTCCAGCACCAAGAACTATTCTTAAACATTTCCTGGTCAGTAAATAACGGTTTCTTTTAAATTTTTAAAAATAATTAACTTATTTATAATGGTTGGCAGATTCTTTGAGCCTTTCTTCATTTAATGCATTGTTCCTGGCTCAGTGCCGCAATTTAGCGAGGGATTAACTTCCACAACAATTTTCCTCGGCTTTGACAAGTCCAGGTCTTTTTGCTCCTCCGGCCGGAAGAGCTTAAGCAAGCTACCAATAGATGCTGAGTTAGCATTAAAAAAAAAAAAAAAAGTTGAAGGAGAGCATTTGACAGCTGAAGCCCTTCTGCTCTGGAAACCAAGGGCTTCCACACAGCAGTGTTGAGACTAGACTTGGAGGATTTGTCTCCTTTCTTGGCTTTCACCCTCTCCCACACTCTCGCTTTCTGCGGTTTATCCCTTTTGCCCACAGGTGCCTCCTCTGTTTTCCTGCCCTGTTTTCCCTTCCTCAGAGCGCTGGTTTCAAGGCTTCTCACCACGCAGGTGTCTTTTGAATGATACAGTTGTCTGGGCAAACCCATGAAGGGTTCTGAAAACAACAAAGACCAAAACAAAAAAACAAACCAGCATATTCCTCTTTGGGACCCCTTGCCCAGCACTTTCTCCTAACCATTCATCAACACAGAACTTAGTCAGCTCCTCCAGCAGCATTGAGGCCTAAGTGCGGGGGCACTGATGCAGTAGTCCAACAGTGAAAATATTTTCTTTCCCATCCAAAAGTTGGCAATCTACAACCTACTGTTCAGGACGTTTGTCAAACTAACCATCTAATTTGGCTTCCATGAAAACTCTGATTTGCACAAAAACGAACCCCTTAATATATACACCGTGACCACACCCGCATCAAAAGCTTTGAATAACAGTACAGAACAGGAGTATTCAAGTTGTTTTAGGTTGTGGACCCTTTTGGAAACCTGGTGAAGCTAGTGAACTTTAATAATCCTGTGTCTTTTGCCCATACGCATAATAGAAGAAGCTATAACATTCCATTAGAAGGTGGAGAAAATAAAGATGCGTTTTTTCCCATCCAAATTTGTGGGACCCCCCCCGCCCCGAATACTAAGCACTGACTCCACAGACTCCAGGGATAAGAAGCAGAAGTTATATACAATAGACTGTTACTGCACTACCGTCTCTCTTGATAAGTTTACCCTTGAAAAGCTTTGAACACGTGTATGGCTTTTTGTGCCAACAGTGAAAGGGCAGATACATCTGATTCAGTCAAATTCACCGACAGTAACCTGGCCCCATGGAGCTCCTTCCCAGATGCAGACTTCTTTTGAAGCACTGAAAACATCTGGACCCATCCCGGGTAGATGCTTCTTGAATAGTCAGGGGTCAGTTGACCTAAGGTCACTAAGGTTACCTAATCTTTGCAAGTGCCTTGGAGCCACGTGGTTCACACCTTGGTCGGCTGAACACAGCAACGGGACCAAGCGTTCTCCCAGAGGGACATGTCCTCAGGGACAGAGATACCATTTTACTCACTAATATTTATAAACAGGGAACTCTGGGTGATTACATAAGGGTCTTCAAGGCGTATCTCTGAAATAAGCCCCAAAGCAGTACCCAGCTAATCACAGATGACAGATGGGGCACCGATGTCAGTGAGGCATATTTTAGCTTTCAGGGCCGTTCCTTTGAGTCTTCCAGTGCCCAGGTAGCAAGGATTCCAGGTTTCATTGACTATTCATTGGGTAGGCTAAGTAGTGGTGTCCCTCAATGGTGCTCAGAATTTTTCTTTCAAAAGTTATCTCACCACACTTACCCCTAATACCAAATGCTTGGCTGAAGCATTCTATTCCTAACCATGCTGGGGGTTATAGCATTGTTGAGTCCACATTTCTGCTTGATTTGCAGAAGAAAAAAAAAAGATACATTTGCAGCTCAGAGATCTTCAGCAGAGTTTCAAGAACCACTGGGGGTTTTCATGGGGGCCTATTTGGAGCAAGTTCCACCACCAGACTCCAAACATCCCTCCAGACCTCGAAATCATGCCCTAAGCACCTTTGTTTACAATAGCATAAACTAAAGTGATTTCCTAGTCCTGCTGTATAGAAATATATTTGGTGGCCCTACCATCTGTTATAGCTCCTCATATCACTGGCTTAAGTGGGGGAATGTCTGACTTCCCTTCCTCGGAAAGGAAACAATGCGGGAGATTTCAGATCAATAGCTGGGATATTTTTTGCATTTTGATCTTTTCAACAATGCTAAATGATGATTATCTTGTTGCAGCTTATGCCCAAGCCAGGATCCCAGAAGCTGAGGGCCACTGCACAAAGCCTGACCAAGCGCAAATCTTGTTGCCTGAATATTGTGCATCTAGGTCTGCAGTCACTTGTTCAATCCTTTCTTCCCTGTTTATGGCCAGGGTACCATCCAAAACAAGGGGGCAAATCCCTTCGTAGGCTATTCACAGACAGAATTCAAGATTCCTACAGTGAGAGGTTGTCTCTAGTCTTGCGGGAGAGAAAAATAACAACTTAAGCCCCAGGAGCCTTCCGTAGGTCCATGCCCACATCGTACAGAGGAGAAGGGGTCTGTCAGGATTTTGAAGATAAAGGAAGATATTCCTCCCCTCGTCTATGGAAGTTTGGGCTTTAATCATCATTAATGGAAGTACGTATGAAAGAAAATATGCTCAGATAAAATTTAATTTCCCAGCAAACCATCATTTGACAACTGATTAGGAAACATTGTTAGAGGATCTTCCAGACCAGCACTGAGGAATTAAAACAACGGAATTTACATAATAACCACATCTCTCTAGAGAATTTGCCATCAAATCATCCCAAAATAATAGAAGAGAGTCATTTCCTAAGTTGTCCATTTAACTTTTATTAAGAAGGTTGCATTTCCTACCAACAAGGGAATACCTTGGAGGCAACCATCAGCTGGTGGTGTAGTTGAAATGAGGGAAACTAGATGCCTGAAAGGGGAAACACCCAACCCTAAATCATATGCTTATTCTAAATGGAATATTAAATTAAATTCTTCACAATGAAGGTATTCCTGACAGAGCGGCTGTCAGTCACTCCCTGTTCAGACACCACATTGTGGGAACATCGTGGCTGCCACATTGCGGAAGGCTGGTGTCCCTGGTAAAGATGATGCATATCATGTAAACCCCATCACCAAGATCAAAGTCTGCTCCTTTCATGTAAGCCAATACATGTCAAACCTCATTCCAATCAAATCGTCCGGAAATGAATTCAAGATGAATATGTCATAGAATAATGTGACAGTGGAACTGCAGAAGGTCAGGGGTGGTTGTTTCAATGAGAGAGTCGTCAAATATTAATTCTAGAATGTCCAGATGAGTAGACATTGAGGGGGATTAGCTGGCTGCTGGTGGGACGTTGTGTCGCTGATTTGTGTGCAAATGTATCAAACACCAAGGTGTTGTTCTAAGTTTCATTGGAATTCAAGAAACACCCCCAAACCCACAACCAACATAACCAAAAGACCAAAAAAAAAAAAAAAAACATACAAAAATAACTTCCTACTTAAAAAATAACTTCAGCAAACCAATATTCAAAAGAGGATATTAACTTACTTGACTCTTTCAGGGCGTTTCGGTAAAGCCGCATTCGTTTCCTCATCACCAGAGAAGTCTTGTATCTCATTTTCTGACTTTGAGCCTGTTTGGGAAGAAAAGAGAGACAGTCACTAGTTAAACGATTTCCTACATGCTCGTATGGCAAGACTGTGTGGCCTGAATGTAAGAGTGAAAGAAAGTGTTGGTCTGAAGATCTTTTCAGTGTTTTCTTTGACTATTTTCAAATTTGGAAGTGAAAGAAGAGACTTCTGCTGGGAACTACCCGTATTTACTGCAAAATAATATATCCTGGTTGATAAAAAAATATTAAAAATCATCATTTCCCAACTAGATTTTTATCCGTAACTTATTTGTGGATCTCCCTTACAGGTAGAGTTAAGCACACTTTCAGTCAGTCAGTGTTCAAACGTCTCTCACTCCAGAATTTAAACTTTTTTTATCTGAGAAGCCCCCATCATTTTCTTTAAGTTCATTAATTAATTGAGTTTAGTGAGAAGGGGGGCTGGGTGTCCTCTGGGAGGTTAGCAGGTTAAAAATTGAGTTGTAAGTGTTGGAACTGATAGGAGAGGAATTTCTTTGCAGGCGTGTAGCTCCTGTTGTGCCCAAGGTGGTGTGGAATCCCTAACCCTCGCGTGGCTTCCACCCCCTCACCCATCTGGAAGCCATCGCCGTTGGTTTTTGAAAGTGAATATAAAATTCACCGGTTTGGGGTGGGGGGAGATTATTTCTATCAATTGGTCCTGGCTGTCCACATTTTTTAGTTAAGCAGCTTAGAAATAACCCACCCCCACCCCCAAAATATTTGCATTCCTCATCAAATTCACTTTTTGGATAGAGCTACCCAGCCTTTGGTCACCTTAAAACCTTAAACTCATCTTGGGGACTTCTGCATCTGTCAGGCAAGGCTGAAGGCAGTGGAACAGCCAAACAGAGGCGATTCACCCAGCCCCAAACCTCAATCTGGCCTAGAAAGACAAACAGTCATTGAAAAGGTCTCAGGCTGGACAAACACAGCAAGCTCTCTGTCAATGAGGACGTCTGCCTGTCTTGACACTCCAGCCCACAGAACAAGCGGTTGTTTAACTTGTTGAACCACAGGCCAAATCCAAGTGGGCCTCTGCTATCTCAAAGACTTTCCAGTTCTCTATGCTCAAAGATCTCTTTCTCTCTCCCTCAACCGCCAACCCGGGCTTGAACTAGCTTAGGTATTTTCACCTTTCACTCCCCCTTCTTTTCTGGGTCCAAGCCTGAGGGGTGGGAGTAGGGGTTTAGACTCACCTTTTCTCAGAGGGTTTTATTTATTTTCGATTCTTTCTAACCAAAAGGCATCTGTCCCCAAAGGTAAGAAGCTCCTTCCCACACAAATCAGGAAAGAAAGAAAGCCCAAGTTTGCATTCCTACAGAAGGGCAGCGTGCTGGGTGTCCTTGCTCTAAAATTTCCTCATGGCAGGATGTCTGGCACAGGAAAAGCCCTGGTTGGTTGGAACTAATAGAATTTACTTTTTTGCTTCAGAGGGAAATGGGTGTGAGTTTCCCTAAAGAACTCTGTCCACACCTACAATGCTGCTCGAGCCCTCCCTTTAAGAGGCCTGGGTCCCTTCTATCCCCAGGTCCTGACAGTCTTTTGTGTATTATAAACCCACAGGCATGCAAACGAATGTCTCAGAGGCTGGACTTCAGGCAACTGGGACCAACCTTAAGCTGCTCCTGTAGCAGCTCCATCACCGGCCTGTGCATGGAACCTGGGTAAATATCTTCTCCTTTGGTTCAAACTCTGACCCCACTTAGCAAGCCAGTCATCTCGCTGAAGGAGGGGTGAGAGAATCTAGGAGCAGCCCCTGGGCCCCTGGACCTGAGATCCTTGCCAACCCAGGGATATAAAAGCCCTGAAAATGTTCAGCTTGGTTTTCCCCGAAAGATTGTTCCTGACTTGTCTCCTCACACCAGCCCTGGGCACTGAATCACCGGTCAGGAGCACAACCTGGGGACTTATTGGAATCTGCCTTCTTTCCCTTGAGACAAGAAAAGGGTGCCAATGAGCTTCAGTAATTGATCGTGCTGGGGGAGAGCTATGAAACTGGGCCAGTGGGTACAGGCAAAAGACATCATTTTTCTTTTGGGGGAACACCAAGCCTGCACATTGTGGGGTCGCCCTAACAGGCGCAGGCCTGCCCAAGGTCAGAGGTCATCTTCAGCCTGCTTCCCAAGCCAGCGACTTCAGTCCCCGAGACTTCCCCACTGCTCCACACAGATTAAGCCGCAGGAGCGCCGGCAAAGGCATGTCCGCCTCTCGGCCACAGCTCGGCCGGCGGGGCGGGTGCGGAGCAGGGGCCCTGCAGGCTGTCTGGGAGCTACCTGGCTAAAGGCAAAACGGCTCCGGCCTCTTCCCGTGGCCTGCTGTCACCAGCTGCACCCGGAACCTCCCTGGCTCCCCTTCATCAGGCCCTCAAATACCAGGAATTTGGGCTGTGAGGCTGGGTTGTGCGACGGCCTTTTCTCATTCTTCTGTTCCCTAGAGGGAAAAGCTGAGGTTCCTCCAGCTGGGGCCTGAAGACTGGGCGACCTCCGTGTGCCCAGAACAGAATCTGCGTTAGTGGGTTGCTTGAAAGACCAGCCTGGACATTTAACCATCCCTTTGAACACCCCCCTACAAACCGCCGGCGGCCAGACAGAGGAAGGGAACATGGTGCCTCTTCGCAGGTCGCTCTGAGGCCAATGCTGTCGGAAAAGGGGTAGAAATATGACCTTGCGATCCAAAGGGAGTTTCCTGCAGACGGTGCAGGCCAAGTTCCAGCCCCTCCAACGCCCCTTCTCCATTCCAAAGACCTTGCTGGCTCCCAGGTGTCCCCATGGACCATTCATCAACCCCAAACTTTCCCTTTGGGGCAGTTCTAGCTTTGTTTCACAGCCTGACTCTGTTCCCGCCCCACTTGTCCCTAATTTCCAGGGCCTCCATGTGTCTAGGGTAGTGGCCAGAATCCCAGGTAGCTGCGGCCTTCTCCTTTGAGAGCTAGTCGTAGCCCTCGTTCGTATCCGGGAGAAAGAAAGTCAAATCCCAAACCCACAGCCCGCCGCGCGCGCAGAGAGCGGGTCCCAGCGGTCAGCGTCCTGAGGCAGGACCAGACTGCAAGAAGGCGAGGATGCGGGCCCCGCAGCTGACCCAGCCGGCATCCCCAGTCAGGTAGCGGTGGAGAAGCTCCATCATCTTGCTGCCAGCCGGGGTAACTTGGCTCCTTTGACCCTGGAGAGGGGATGCCGAGTCTTTCCCTGCCATCCTTGCGGGGGCAGGACGGAGAAGCAGTCTGCAGGGGCCCCCTCCTGCGCGGGCCCAGCACTCGGGGCGAGGGAAGCTCTGGGCCACGACTCCCCTTCTTGGGCCAACGGTGGGGCACCCAGGCGATTTACAAAGAGGGGAGGGAAGGCGGGCAGGCAACAAGCTGCCCTTGGTCCGCGTGCCAGTGGGAGCCCCATTCGTCCCCCTTGCACCGCCCCCCAGAAGAAGGGATGGACTCATCTCCAGCGTAGCCTCTCGGCGGAAGGGCCCCCTCCTCCCCTCAGTGTCAGCGGGGTGGGGCCTGTACCCACGGTTGGGGGGCTACGGAGGGAGGGGGATGGGGGAAAAATCTAGCTGGGCCTCTTATCCCAGTGGGGTTTGGGTGCCTCCTACCCCGCTGCTGGGGGTACAGGTCCGGTCTGTCTGCCCCCCGGACTCACGCACTTACCCCACTCCACCTGTTGCCGGGATCGCCTCATTTCTGCACATCACTTTGAGGTGCCTGAGGGGGACCACAGAACCCTCCAAGCCTCTCTTTTGTGGTTCCAGCGAGGCGGGCATCTTTCATTTCTCCTTTTCCAGCTTTCGGGAAGCAGTTAGGGAATGTATGATGAAGCAGAAATGAGCCGTCAGGATGATATTTTAATGGCTTATATGTCACGTTGGTGCATGTGGCTTTGAACTGGAGCCGCTTGCGTTTCCTGCAGAGAGCGCCGCAAATCCCACTTGATAACTTCTACAACCCACAACTTTTTTTTCTCACATTCACTCTTACTCTGTATATTTGGACGCGTTTCCTAAAAATACCCTCTTGTCAACGTTCCCCTTGGATATTCCACGAACAGGAGAGGAGAGGACTGACTTTTCTTTTTTGAAGAATTATTTTCCCTCTCCCCCTCCCAACGGCGTCTACCCTTCTCCCCTCAGGTCCCCTCCCTTGTTTTTTTTTTGAAAGGCAGGAGAGGTGGGTTCAAGATTTGTTCTCCCTGGTGAAAGCAGTACAGCCTCTAGAGAAAGCTTCTCCTTGCAGATAAGATTTTTACAACTGCAGTGGAGGCAGGATCCAAATTTCCCTTGTAGGCAGCAGGAAAGACTCTGAGTGGCTCCGATATATCTTTTTAAAAAACAAAGTATATAACAGTTTTTTTTTTAAACCACCCCTCAAGCCCCATCACTTTGCCTTCGTTCCCCCATCCTTGTTCCACTCAAAGCTGGCAGGGAATTCGGGGGCTGCTGCACTCAGACTTGTTGCTGGGGACCGAACATTTGATATTTTTTTTCATTCTCAAATTTCTATTTCCCAGCACAACAAGCGCAAATGCTCAGCCAGTTTCCTTCAGACACCAGGAAACCATCCCAGCTAACAGAAGTCCAGTTTTGAGCAGGGAGAGCCCAGGGAAAGGGCAGCTCAGCTCGTCGGCCCCAAGCGAGAATCTAGTCGATGAAAAGACCAGAAAACCAGAAAGGAGGACAGGCCGACGCTGACCCTGCCTTCTTCCAGCCTGTGCAGCCCGAACAGGCGACTGGGCAAAAAATGTTCATTTTCATTTTCCTCTCGCCCAGGCACTGGTGAGTTTCCTAACGGGGCCGCCTGTGAAAGGATGAGTTGAGTTCTCTTTGTCTGAGAAAAGAGTTTAGGGCTGTGATTCAGCTGCAAAGAAGCCAAATGAAGTTAGAAACAAAGGGCAAATTGAAGGATTCCGACTCTTGGCTTTTTGTGTTTTCCTTACTAGAAAATAATTAGACCTAATGAATATGCAGACGCTTCAGCTAAACCCTCGGCCTGGGCTGCTGGGTTTTAAACAGACCTGCGGAGAAATGCAACCTTCATCCCCCAACCCCCCGCATCCTCATGCATTTTTTGAAATGCATAAATGTTGCTCGCCTTAATTGATTGAGTCACAGGGATTTTTTTTTCCTGCTTTTAAGTGCCATACTCCTCTACCTTTCAACAATCATTTTAATATATAGTCAATGGCTCTTTGTGGACGGGACAAAAAGCAACTACGCGCAGTTGTTGAATAGACTTTGCGCTGGGCAAAGACAGGTTAATCGAGGGCCGCATCGCGAAAACAAGCGAGTGTTGTATGTTTGCACTGAATCCAAATGTCTGCATTTTCCTAACTAAATCAAAGGGAGTGTTATTTCTTTTTCTGCTCACTCATCTGAAGGTAAGTAAATTTTCTCTGGCGATCAAAAGCCTGGTCGGCAACAAAGACCGCGCCCGCTTTTTCCACCGTCCTGGTGTGGTGAGTTACGGAATTTCAATAACTGTGACAAGGGTGACTGATTTGTGAACTAGAAAAGGTTTGAATGTCACAAAATTTACATTGGTCCTATCTATCGCAGATTTAAATACCAAAAAAAGTATTCGGGGATTTCTAGGGAGCTTTGGGCAGTCCTGAAGAACAATGGCGTATTGGGAAATTTACAGTTTTACCTGAATGAAAGGGGCCAGGGTTGGGAACAGGAGTGCAGAGAGAGGGGTTAGTGGGGGCAGACACGGGAGACTAGGGAAAAGGGAGAAAAGAAAAGAATAACACAGGAAAGGAAAAAAAATAAAAATCAGCAACAATGTTTTCAATTTGCTAAAAAAAAAAACCCCACACAAAAACAAAAAACCCTGAACCTGGAAAGTTGGAGCTCTCATCCACCTGTGCTTATTTTTTGGGGGGAGGAGGGAGCAGGAAGTCTGATTGATTTGATAACAGTGAGAAAATCGAGGCAACCGGTTATCCTCAGAAATCACATTTCTGGTAAAGAGAAAGTGGTGTGTGCCTGTGTGCTCCCGAGATCTTAAATTATAAACAGGAGGGGGACGAAGCAAGAGGGAAGCGAACTTCAAACGGAGCAAATAACAAAAGCCTCCTTTGCTGCCCTTCAAGGCGGGGACAGGGGGAAAGAAAGAAAAGAAAGTTGCTGAATCGGGACATTCTGGAAGTGCCTTAGCTGTGTTTACCAGCCCCATCCCCGCCTCCTGTTCTCGGAGACGCCCGAAGTCGCTAATCGCTCAGCTAAGAGCAGGTCTGAAGAAGGACAAGATAGAGAAAGAGAGATGGAGAGGGAAAGGGAGAGGGATACGGATAAAGAGGAGAGAGAATGTATATGACTGCGAAAAGGAAAAGAAATCGTGGCAAAAATTTTTTTCCATGAGAAGAGGGGAAAAATTTGGCTAAAAAAAAGTTGCTACTCCTGGCAGCCCTGTTTGTCAAAAGGGGATGTCAAGCGCTTTACAATACCTGGGATTGATGAGGCGGGCGGGCCAATGAAAGGCGCGCGGCGCCTCGGCGCGCCCTCCGTTGGCGCGGCGGCTGCGGGCGGGGGGAGCGCGGGCACACCAATGGGCGCCCGCGTCGGCAGCACGTGACGCCTCCCCCTGCTCCCATTCATCAAGGGGGGGACGGTGTCGTCCTTTCAATTCATTTATCTGCAGGAATGATTGCTGCTATCAGTCTCGCGCTCACCGCCCGGCTGAGGAGGTGAAAGTTTCTCCCCAGGAAGATAAACCGCAAAAGACAATATTGTGCATGATTTGCGCCTTTTCTTTGGCTTTTTCTTTCTTTCTTTTTTTTCTCCCCCTCCACCCCCCCCTTTTTTTTTTTTTTTTTTTTTGCAAAAAGCAGAGGGGGAAAAAGGAGAGTGAAGGAGCGAGGAGGCGAGCCTGAGAGAAAGGAGAGAGAGAGAGAGAGAAAAGAAAGGGCGAGGGGCTAGTAGAGAAGTGAGGAGGGGCGTACGGCGCGAGGCGGAGAGAGGGCTAGCAGTCGCTGCTCCGGCGCTCACATTCCTCTATGCTACAAATCCGGGAGGAAGTTTTTTTGGGGAGCTGAGATGCTCCATGCCTTTCCCTGGGCAGCCTTGACGCGGGGTCCTCTCGGCAGAGACTGAGCGGCGAGAAAGTGCTAGCCGGGCCGGCAGGGTCTGCTCGGCGGGCGCCGGAGCCCGCCTTGCTCGCGGCCCGCAGCAGTCAGGCTTCCCCGCGCTTGGCCGGGCGGGCGCCCCGGCGCTCCGCGCCGCTGCCTGCAGGCTAGGACTTCGCGAGGTGGGTCGACTCCTCCTCCCTCCTCTTCTTCTTCCTCCTCTTCCTCCGCCTCCCGTTCCTCCTCCTCCACTACCTCCTCCTCCTCCTCCTCCTAATTTTCCCTCCTCGGCGGGCGAGGGTGGGGGGGGGCGGGGGAGGCCGGGGCTCGCCCCGAGCAGCCACGATGCTCCTGGACGCCGGCCCCCAGTACCCTGCGATCGGCGTGACCACCTTTGGCGCGTCCCGCCACCACTCGGCGGGCGACGTGGCCGAGCGCGACGTGGGCCTGGGCATCAACCCGTTCGCCGACGGCATGGGTGCCTTCAAGCTCAACCCCAGCTCGCACGAGCTGGCCTCCGCGGGCCAGACGGCCTTCACGTCTCAGGCTCCCGGCTACGCGGCTGCGGCGGCCCTGGGACATCACCACCATCCGGGCCACGTCGGCTCCTATTCGAGCGCAGCCTTCAACTCCACGCGGGACTTTCTGTTCCGCAACCGGGGCTTTGGCGACGCGGCGGCTGCAGCCAGCGCGCAGCACAGTCTGTTCGCTGCTTCAGCCGGGGGCTTCGGGGGCCCACACGGCCACACGGACGCCGCGGGCCACCTCCTCTTCCCCGGCCTTCACGAGCAGGCGGCGGGCCATGCATCGCCCAACGTGGTCAACGGGCAGATGAGGCTTGGCTTCTCGGGGGACATGTACCCGCGGCCCGAGCAGTATGGCCAGGTGACCAGTCCGCGTTCAGAGCACTATGCCGCGCCGCAGCTGCACGGCTACGGGCCCATGAACGTGAACATGGCCGCGCATCACGGCGCCGGCGCCTTCTTCCGCTATATGCGCCAGCCCATCAAACAGGAGCTCATCTGCAAGTGGATCGAGCCCGAGCAGCTGGCCAACCCCAAAAAGTCGTGCAACAAAACTTTCAGCACCATGCACGAGCTGGTCACGCACGTCACAGTGGAGCACGTCGGCGGACCCGAGCAGAGTAACCACATCTGCTTCTGGGAGGAGTGTCCGCGCGAGGGCAAGCCCTTCAAAGCCAAATACAAACTGGTCAACCACATCCGCGTGCACACGGGCGAGAAGCCCTTCCCCTGCCCCTTCCCTGGCTGCGGCAAGGTCTTCGCCCGTTCTGAGAACTTAAAGATCCACAAAAGGACGCACACAGGTACGGAAACGGCTGTCCTTGACACCCCTCGTTCCTTATCCCAGGCCTGGGACCCGAAATCCAAAAGTCAGCGGCGGGGGCGCACAAACCCGGCCTCGGTTGGGTCTGGAAGTCAGATTCCAGCAGGCAGACAGCGAAAATGTGTGCTGGTTTTTAGTTTGAAGCTTGAAATTCTGGTAAAGTACAGAGAGGATCGGATTAGAGGGATCTAGGGTTATAGATTTTTAAATGAGAACTAAAAAAAGGCGGGGAGAGCTGAGAGACAAACCCTGTTTTGCGGAGCCCTTGGTGCGCGCGAAGCCGGGAGAGGTGGCCGGCTCCCGGCGGCGGCGGCAGCGGAGGCGCCAGCCGCTCCAGCTGCAGGCGAATCTAAACGTTTGCTTTCGGCCAACATCCCCTCTCCACGCACCTTAGTGAGGACTTTGCCAAAGGAAGGAGCTGAGGAAATTGGAGGAGATCGGATGAAGGGGCCCAGAAAGAAACAAAAATAGAGACAGAAAAGAGGGGGTGGCGATGGTGAAAGGAAGTCAATCGGGCCTGAGGGGGCTTATGCATATTTAAAGAGCCCCGATTTTAGTAGTGACTTGTTTGTGAGCAGGCTTGAGGAGTCGGGGAAGTCAGCAGAAGGCGGAGAAGTCCGCTTTGTCAATTAGATTCTGTGAGGACTTTTCGAAACACCGAATGCCCTGAGTTGGCCTTTAAAAATAAATAGACCGGTCGGGCGCAGTTAAAAGAAAAGTTCGCGGCGAGCTCAGGGCTCTAGTGTGGGTTGGGCAGGCCATTCTGGGCCTCTTGGGCCAACAAGGCCGGGAATCCGGTCTGCTTCCCTGTCCTGGTTTGCCCGGGTGATTTCTGAGTACTGCGTTTGGAACTTGGCGTTTTACGCCGGAGCCAGGGAAGAATTTGCGGCGCCGAGCTCTCGGCCCGGATTATCCTATAAAATGTGAGTGTGTATAGGGGTGGGGTGGGGTGGGGGCGGCGACGAGCGGGGTGCGGAGCGTCGGGGAGGGGGTAAGGGGAGGAGAGAAGAGCAAAACAGCAGGAGAATCGGCCCGGAATGTGAAAATTAGAAACCTAGAGCTAGGTAGAAGCTGCCTGAAGTCGTCTGTATAGCCCCGGGCCTAAAAACCAGCAGCCAGACCTGCTGCTACTCTGGGATCTAAAAAACTACCACGACCACTAATAATAATAATAATAAAATAATAAAATCTGGATCTAATTGGATTAAGAGTTAAAATAGTTCAGATGTTTAAAATTCCAATGCAGATATATGACTTTGTTAAAGATCCCGGTTTTGAGCTTGCAAAGTGTTAACCCTGGGCCGCTGCCTTTTTAATTTTTGTTTTTATTTTTTCCTTTTGTTTAATTTTTAGAAAAGAGCCGCGGGGTTTGTTCTAACCAGACCTGTCTCTTTCTTGCCTTTCGCACCAGGGGAGAAGCCCTTCAAGTGCGAGTTCGAGGGCTGCGACCGACGCTTCGCCAATAGCAGCGATCGCAAGAAGCACATGCACGTGCACACGAGTGACAAGCCCTATCTTTGCAAGATGTGCGACAAATCCTACACGCACCCCAGCTCGTTGCGCAAACACATGAAGGTAATCGCCGCGCTCTCGCCGCCCGCCTTGGAGCCAAGAGCCCGCTCAGCTCTTCGGCCGGGGTCGGGCGGCGAGTGGCAGCCGGGCGGTGGCAGGAGCCGGCAGAGGCGGAAAGGCAACGATTCCTCTCTGCTGACTGGGGCTGGGCAGAGAGGGCGGGGGCTGGGAGAGGAGATGGGGCCACCCAAGACCGTTCTAAATTTACTGTTTAATAATAAAAATCAAAAGAAGTGAGCACTCTAGCAGAGGCCGCGACTGATGGGGAGCCAGGACAGCCCAAGCGGGATGATGCTGACGAAGCTGCGGCCATGGCGGCTTGGCTGGCGGCGTTGGGCAGAGAGTTGGGGTCTTGCACGCGGTCCTGAGCGCTGGCTCCCCTAACCCTGAGCAAGCAACGTTCAGCGGCTGCCGTGAGGTCCATCTCAGGCTCTGGCCTCACATCCAGCCTCCCCCTCCCTAGATATTTTCTTTTGTTGAGCCCCCAGGGCACTGTCCCTCCGCAGAGCCCAGCCTCTGCAGGGCCGAGGCGGGGCAACCAAGCCCAAGTCCCGCGGGTCCGGCCTCCCTGGAGTTCAAGGGGATCCAGGGCTCCTGGGGGAGGCAGCGCGCGGCCTTCATCCCCCCAGGCGGCCGCCGCGGCGGGTCTTTATCTCCGTAAAAACGCGACTTTATTCCCGCAGGTCCACGAATCCTCCTCGCAGGGCTCTCAACCTTCGCCGGCCGCCAGCTCGGGCTATGAGTCCTCCACGCCGCCCACCATCGTGTCTCCCTCCACAGACAACCCGACCACCAGCTCCCTGTCGCCCTCCTCCTCCGCGGTCCACCACACAGCCGGCCACAGCGCGCTCTCTTCCAATTTTAACGAATGGTACGTGTAAAATCAGAAACAAAACACCGAACAAAACCCTATTTAAGAGACTGAGCACACACACACATACAAAATATTACTGAAAGAACCCTGAGCATCAAAAGAGTCCCCTCCCCACCCCCTAATCCTATTTTTTCTAAACCTGCCGATAGACCCAGGACCGAGTAAGAGAGAAGCACCAAACCTTTACATTTTTTTTTTTCTTAGTTTGGCAAAGGCTTGGTAGCCAAGGGGTGGGAGGGGGGTGGAGAAGAAGGCGGTCGCCTGACCAAATGCCGCCAACCCCGAGGGCCAGTTTCTCCTGGGAATCTGAAAAGGCTCTCTGGGAGTCGGCTTTTTTTTTTTCTTTCTTCTTTGCATTCTTGTAAATACAGAATTATTAGCTTAAAACTGTACTGTTGGATTCTGTATATAGTTATATCTTGGTTGGAACGGGGGGGTGGGGTGGGATCGTGGCGTTGTGGTCTTTGCATTGGGGAGGGGGGAGGGGCTGGGGGGAGGGCGGAGGGGGGAGGGGTGGGCGGCCGAAAGCCAACTGTTTGTACTGAATGGCAAGAATGTTCTAGTAAATGTGTACCAAAATGTGAATTACTTTGTACGATTACAGTCTCCACGTCGATCTAACAGAATATTATTGGTATTAATGTGCTTTTTTTGTATAAAGTGCAAACATTTCGTCCGAAAGTCTAAGTACTTTAGTGCAGTAAAATGTTGTTTTCACGTCCTGTCAAGAATTCGTATAGTACGAGCCTGGATCTGCGTGTCAAACTGTTCCATTTGTTTATGTAAAGTGATATTAAAAGAAGATATAAACTATAACTGTCCGTTGCTTTTGGCAAAAGATACAACCACATAATGTATATAATTCCTAGTTTCCATATTTATCCGCATGTAAAGGGCTGGTTTATTCATGTTACAGCTATTCAATATTTATGGCTAGAAGAACTCGTATGTACACTTTAGTTTCCAGAACTGTTTGGTAACCTTTCGTACGTTATTAAAGATTCTTAAATCTCAGTGATTGTGGTAGGAATTTCTTCTTCATCCCCAGCAACCTGCTGCCTCTTCTGCCAGCCTTAGTGGGTCTTGGGAAAAGCTCACCAGTCTTCCCTTTCTGTCATCGCAGGTCATATAAACGTGATAAATGAACGCTACCCTGCTGGCTCTCCGAGAGGGTGTAATTAGTATTTATATCAAAATTTATGAAACAAATTTTCGGCCGCAGTATAATTTAAATGACCTTTGCAGACATAGAATAACAACCATAAAAATAACAGAAATAGATTGCGCAGGCGACATCAATATTAATGTAGGCGAATTGTCAGAAGCTCAAGGACTCGCTCTGCAGCTTTGCAAATGAACTTGCAGCCAAGGGTTCTGCTGTCCTCCAAATTAAATTCCCCGAGTTGAAACCAAGTTGCAGATTTACAATATCATATTTTAAATTGCTGTCTTCAATTAAACCATTTATGGCCATAATTAATTTTCTGGATGTCGATGCATGCTTTTCCAGGCCTTCCTTCTTTGTACGAAAGTAAACCTCCATAAAGCATTTTACTTATATTTCTTCAAACGTGATGCTAATTTAAATTAATTACTTCCTGTGATACGTTATTATTCCTATAATTTTGCCAGTTATTAGTTCTCTCAAAAATACATATAGAGAAGAGAATTATTTTATGTAATTTGATTATCTATCTCTTTTATTTATTTCTCATTTACTTAAGAAATTCGTTCCATTGGCTGGCGTTGATACAGTAAATTTGTAAATGAGAAGACAATATAAAAAATCTAAATTACTTGTGCTTAATGACTGTAGCAGAACGCCTTTTCTCTAAATCAGATTGTCTTTCTTGCAGTTTAGTTTGATAGATTTGCAAGCTATGCTGCTTCCTCGAAGTTAGCTGCGCTGGTAGGAACGTGAGCTTCTTTGTCTCTGGTTGTAGCTTGCATGATCGCCCCATTAAGCAGACAGCGTAGCCGGAGATCACAAATCAGGGCCTTGGCTGTAGTTGCAAGGGTGCTGATGTGTCAGAGCACAAGACGGAAACTGAACCCACTGTAGGCAAGTAGGAACCGAGACTTGCATCTTTAATATACAATGTTATGTGTGACTCTGAGAAGGAAAGCAAGACGGAAAAACCCTCAAGAGTATGAGAACCGCTTAAGATACTCATATCTGTTTCGAAGTGTACCATTGACCAATTACAAAATCAAAATGTTAAATTCACTTAAAATTTTTTTGACTCGTCCTTTCATTGCTTGCTATTTGTATTTGTCACTTTTAGGCAGCAAAGTTTTTCTAGGTAAGGAGGGGATTTGCTACACTTTCTGTAGCACATCAAAAACTAGAGACAGTGGTGTTTAACTTTTAAAAAATTGTTTTTGTGATCTATAAGAGTAAAGATTAACCTTTCATGAAAAGAGCGCCACCTTGCAAGGTTTGGTGAGATTTAAGGAAGTTGAACACCTAAGCAGAAATTGTTGCTGGTTCCGAAAATCTGTGAGACTATAAGCTGGCCCCAGTTGGCTCTGGAGGTTTAAAATTAACTAACAGCATAGTAGTTGAAGTGATTCCAGATATTAGGGCCAATAATTAATAAACATAGAAAATAGCTCATCTCTCTAGGAAAGAAAGGTAAACACCTCAATTAATAATCCTTCCCTTTCCTTTAGAGATTAGAATGTCTGGGAGTCTGATATAAGTATAATAATAATAACAACAGTACTTTTATAACTTTGTTAGTATATTTAGGAAGATAGTCAATGAGTGTATTTTTCCTTTGACCATTCCTGAAAGCAGTTTACTTCAAATTTGGAAATATAAATGCCTCATTATTTGTTATGTGCCTGATGCCTTTTTAAACTTTAATAACATAGTATAATAATACAATATCATACTATGATATATGATTTAAGTAGGATATTTTAAAGATAAATTTTAGGGATAAATGTTTACTTCAAAACTACTTCATATTAAAAAATTTTTTAGACATTGAATGCCAAATAATTTTTTTTTAGAAAACCATTTGAGGAGTACTGTGTGTGTGTGTTTGTGAATAACCTCACTCACCAGAAAGGAACTTTTATAGTAGAAGCCAATATTTATGCCAGTCCCCCTTATGCATTCTCTTCTCCAACACTTATCCCAAAGAAAAAGTCATTAATGATGTAGGTTGCCTAAAATAATGCTTCAAACTTAAATGTAGTCTATTATTTTGCTGGTACCTTTAATGTTTGCTTCTTGGGATGTATTCTTTCTACTTTTCTTCATGGGCTATTAGGTTTTGAAATACATGAATGTGAACAGCGAAATATATTGTTAGACCCTATTTAGCAGGAGCTGAAGATGCTGCAAATGGCTGGTTTGTGTGTGTAGCTGTGGATTTTGATTTAGGCAGAAAGCCGTCCTGGTTCATATTTTGACTGCATTGTTTTCTATCACTATCAAATGATTAGAACAGCTAACAAGTTATTAAAAAGTTATATTGCGTCAACAAAAGATGCCTGACTACAAGCAACTGTATTTGAGAAATGAAGAGAAATGAGTTGTGGTATGTGTGTGTGTGTACATTTATAGAGTAAGCATGTAAATATACAAGCTCCATTTATATGGGGGCTAAGTAATTTTCAAACATTTCAGATCCTTTGTTTTCTTCTTCAAAAGCTACCCCCAACTGCTTTAAGCGTTTGCAGCTGATGATTTTGATTTTTTAAAGTCAAGCATTCAAGTTAACCTTTAAGAAGCAAACCACCTCCAAAAGAAAGATGTAACCTTTCAATTGCCCCATATGCTTATCATTTTTTTTCTTTTTCTTTTTTTTTTTTTCTTTAGCTGACAGTGTAAATAGCACTAACCTTCTTTGCTCATGGGCCTGGCATTTAGATGTTTTTATTTGTTGATGGTGAAGTTTTCTCAGAACTTTTAAAGGGCTGGCAACAGAACTACATTCCCCAAATACCTTTCCCAGCCCTGAAACCTTCCTGATGTTCCCTTTTAGAGGTCAAGCTGTCATCAGTGTCCTGGTCCCCTTGTGAATCAGTATTGGTGGAGTTGGTACCTGAGCATACTGCTTTCCAGGAAGCAGCTTGGGGAAGGCTCTGGTCCTTAAAGAGAAGCACCAATTTATGATGGGCCGGGAGTAACTATATGTGGTCTGGCAAACTCAAAATGAAGGCACTGAGCTTGTGTCTTTGATTATTTGTGAACTAGATATGAAGTCAGCAGATTCCCAGCTCACATTTCTTTCTTTTTTTTTTTCCAACTCAAAATACTAATTACAAATTTATCTTGTCCTCTCTAGGTACAGAGTTCTCGCTTGCTCCTAGCATCAAGTGTAGTTCTTAGAACTATGTGTTCATATTAGGAAAACAAAGTGTTGTTTTTATAAAATTTGCCACAGTTCATATTACTCTCTTGTTTTAGAATTCTTGAAAACAGAGTGGCAGTGGAAAGATTTATCTCATCTATGCCAGGCAAACCTGGTTCATGTTGCTATAGGTTCATATTACTCAGGGTGCTGAGGTTTTTTTTTTTTTCCCCAGCTTTTTACCACCCTATTCACTATCAGTAATATGTACCCATTTAAACTGGTTAGATGTAGAATGTAAGATTTTATAAGAGTAACTATACAGCAATCTCTTTATTTTTCAAATGATAATCACTAGTTTGGGGCAAGAAATAAGAAAAAAATGGTAATAATTTTCTATAGCATGCCAAATTTGAGCCTTTTCCTCAAAGTTTATTGCAAGTATAATGGCATAATATACACAAAAAATGAGCAGTGTTCTCCATTAATCTATGCAAGTCAGGTTCATTCCAGAGTGTCTCACCAAGTAAGAGGAAACACGATCAGCCCAAACCAGGGGCTATTTTTACCATGCAAGCTGAATTCTGGCATTAGTTCCTAACGTTTATTTCCACTTTAGAGCAAGGAGCTAAAACAGTATGAAGTTTCCAGTTGATGCTATACTGGAGGTGGGTTTTTCAAGAATAAGAAACTGAATTTAGCTATCTAGTATGGAAATGACATTGCTTGTCAATGATACTAGAGACTTCCATTGTCTGTCTCTTGTCCACAAAATTTTGACTGCCTCTGATATTGCGGGTCATCTTTGTAAGTTTATGCAGAAGAATTCACGGGTTGTGAAACTTACACAGTGATATTTTCACCTACAGCATACACAAGAATCAACTATTAAGCATGGATATAAACAGATGGGAATTATATCTCTCTAAAAAAAAAAAAACAACAGACGTTCGAAGGCCAGCGACTTTAGCAAACTCAAAAAAAATTACGATTATTTTGCTTCTGTCTTTTGTGTAATAATCCCCGTTAAGCTACAGAAAACATAAGGACATAAGGAAGGTGAGAGAAGCTTACATCCTAACTCCTTTTAACATTTTTTTCTGTCTATCCGGGAAAATCCTAGCCTCTGGCACAGAAAGCTGAAAACTGTGGAGGAAGGTAAAACCACGAAAAAGGATAGGGGTGGGTGAGTCTGTGCGTCAAGGGAGATTCTTGTTCTGGAGAATTTCTTGAAAATATATAAACACTGGCTTTGGAGGTGAGTTTGTGGCGGTGGGGTGGAACAGCAAGACTTCCCCACAGCCCCTCCACTGAAGGCCTGGCGGCCAGGGTTTGAGGGGCCCCTTGCGCCACCCTGCAGCCCTGCGGGGCGCTTTCGAAGTCGCTGCCGCGGGCTGGGACTGTGGCTGGGAGAGCAGTGCGCAAGCGCGGCCCTGGGCCCGCGGTTCCACGTGCTAATGAATATGCATGAGGCGCCCCCCCCCCCCCCGCCCACACGGGCCGCGGGGAACAGCTCTGAGGCTCTGGCCTGCGAAAGCTGCTGGCCCGGCTGCCAAAATAGTGCGGCGAGGAAGCTGCACGTGTTTGTTTTGAAACCGCACTGGTTTAAGTGAGTTCACAAAGCCAGGCAGACAGTGTAGGCTCCAGCCATCGAGTGGGCCGGCAATCTCCCATTCTTTAAGGGCCGCCCCAGTGCACTACGAGCCCTGCCCACTTAGGAGCTGTCCTCCTCCTGTCCCCTTCCAGGGAGCTGGTACCCTGGCAGTTCTTCTAGCTCTTTGGAGAAGACGTCCCCTCCAGTCACCTGGCCCCCCTCCAGTCACAGATCCCACGCCTGAGGTGGGAGGGCAGGGCACTAAGGGTTTTCCTATCACCCACCCTCTTTCTTTGCTCTGATCCAGGCTTGAGTGTCCCCTGTCTTTGTCTGTCTCTCTCTCCCCCTTTTCCTTTCTCTCTCCGGGTTCCTATTCCTGTCTCTGGCTGTCCCCCAGCCCCTACCCACTCATGCGGGGGGCTATCAGCCTCTTGCTTGAACGACTGCTCTAGGGTTTTCTCTCGACCCTTCCCAAATAAGACTCATTAGCTTGTACATGTTTAAGAGCTGGTATAGTCCTGTTGAGTTCAAACGTGCTTACATGGTGCAAACGTGACAACTGGTAGAGGAACTGCCCTGGCCACGAGACCTGGAAAGTGTAGGGTGTGGTGAGGGAAACACAGAGTTCAGGCGCTGAGCTATTGCTTTCCCCTCCTGGTGACATTCCTGGGGGTCTGCACATTGCATAATATTTTGTGGTCAATGTACTGACATTTCCAGAGCAAGTGCCTAATATGTCTCGTAGAGTGACCAACACCTGTAAACAAAGGGAGGGGTAGTGGAGAGTCCCTGGGGCACTCTATCCTCACACCACTGTCTGTAGAGTTATGCTTTTGGGTGTCTTGGTCAAAAATCCTAGGTCCCATGACATCAGAAAATGGCTGCCAGACAGGTTCCAATCCTCCTCTGGATTTTACTTTCAGCTGGAGGGACAGACCCATTCCATGGGGCCCACGCCTCTCACTTCCCTCACTGCTAACAGGAGCGGCCTTTTGTCACTGCTTGGTTCGCACTGCAGCTAATCCAGGGCCAGCTTCATTCCTGCCAGTTCTGAGATCCGGGGGCCATAGCATCATTTCACCTGACAGCCACCACTCGCCACGTCTTCAGCTTTGAACCTGGAGGTGTGGCAGAGGGGTTCTGAAAACGTTCCTGTTAGGAAAAGTCCTGTCCTCCCACCCAGCATCCGAGTCTGGGAGCTCAATAACATAGGGGTGGCCCGAGAAGAGCTGCCGGGGACCTGGCCCAGGGAGGCCTGGCAGAAGCCAATCAGCCTGGGACTGGTCCCAGGGACTCGGTGGAAAGGGGCTGGCTCACCAGAGTTCTCTTGTCCGAGGTCCCCGGAGGACAGAGCACCGGGCGTCTAGTTAGGGGCGAAGAGACCTTCCATCCACCGAATCCCCGCCACAAGGGCCACCCCACAGGAAACCCATTCCCGACTTGGGTCCTTTTATGTTTTAATATGTTGGGAGAGGGGGGCGATCTAGACTCTACGAACTCCACGCTAATTATGAAGACCTGGGTCGGGCTTGCTCAGGGCAGCTCTAACCCAGCGTGGGTTCCTGCGTTCTTGCCCAAAAGGCCAAGGCCCAAAGAACCCTTTGCATTTGGCGGGGGGCTAGAGGGAAAGGAGGGGCGGGGGCGGGAGCAGGCCGGGGTCTGCAAGCCGGCAGCCCGGCGCGGCGAACTTGGGGCTCCCGCGCTTGGCCGCCGCGTCCGTGCCGGCGACGCGGTTGCCCTCTCCGGGCCAGAGAGCGGGGACGCCCCTTCCCCGCCCCTGACACCCCCAGCGCCCGCGGGGTCGGCGCCAGAGTCCCTGAGGCCCGGAGGCTCTGACTTCAGGCGGCGAGGCGGGCTCTGGGGCCTCCCCGGGCCAGGCCGAGTTTGGTCTGCGGAGGCGATAGCGGGGGCGGGGGGCGCGGGCCAGGGCCAAGGAACGAGGGACCCCAAACCGGACAGGCGTTTTCCTTCCCTCCCCCTTTCCCCCGCCCCAGCCGCGCCTCAGTCCCTGCCCAAACTGCCCGTCTCCGGTAGGACTGACTGTCTGCCCGGCCTCACTCTGCTGCCAACCTTGCCCGAAATCTAGACCCCAGACCCGGTAAGTCGCGTTCTTTCCCCCACCCCGTCCCGCCACCTTCCCGGCGGAGTCGGCCCGCGGCTGCGTGTGCGCGAGGGGCCCGAGGCGCGCGCTGAGAAGTTGGGCTGACGTGGAGCAGCCGCGCCAGCCCGGCCTCTGCGGCTGGTGTGTAGGAACGCCGAGCACCCCAAGGTAGTCAGAGATGTCGCGGGGCTCCCCAGTGAGGAGGGACCGAAGAGGGTCCAGCCTCGCTCTCCTGGATCCTCTTTGTCCCTGTGGACAGCCACTAAAGCTATCTTTTAAGAATAAGCTTTCTGCTGGTCTCTACAGTGTGTGTGTGTGTGTGTGTGTGTGTGTGTGTGTGTGTGTGTGTGTTGGGGGAGGGGAGCGGGGGAGGAGAAGTGCCCCTTCCCCTAAGCAGTTTCTAATCCCTAAGGTCCCCAACAAAGTTTACTTATGGTTTCCATTTGAATTCTGTGAAGTTAGTATTATTATTACTATTTTAAGTGAAGATTTCTAAGAGTCACAACTTCTCAAATATACGTGCCTCTTGAGGGCATTTCGACAATTACCTTGTCCACTAACTCCCCTCCCTTCCCACTGGAAAAAAATAAACTTAATTTTTCAGTAGTTGCCTTAGGACAGGTCGTTTACAAGTCACTAGTGTGAGGGAAGAAAGGAAGAAAGAAAAACAAGCTTGGCATTTCTTATTGGGACTCCGCGCGCTCTATTACTGAAATGTGCAAGATGGAATTTTTTTGGGGGGGAGGGGGAGGCAGGGCGCTGGAAGAGTGCTTTTGAACCGCGCTGCCCTGTTGCACGGGGCTGACCTTTGGCTGACACGGCCACGGAGCGGGCCGTTCGTTAACGAGGATTTGATACATTAGACATTCGAGCTGGGCGTGTAAACCCACACTCTGAATCCAGATTTCGCTCAAATTAGTGTACGAGGAAATGATCTTTTTAAGTCCTGAGGCTTAACCAAGTGTCAGGAGAGCCGATTGCTGCCTGAAAAGGGCAGCGAAGAACACTGGGTAAAAGGCACATTCCTAGCTCCTTAACAAACAAACAAAATAAACCCCCTAGATCTTCTTTGAATAATTCCTGAAATCCTCCAAGTTGCCACTTTTAAGTAATGCTTATAAATAAGGCTAATCATCTCGTTCTAGTGAATTCTGTTGTATTAAATCCTAACGCGAGGCAAAGTTGTGAAGACAGTGTCACAGTTAATGTATATATATATATATACACACACACACACATACACAATATATTATACATATATACATAATATACACATGTGTATAATTTTTTTCTCTTTTACTCTCTGGAGATGCTAGAATGTGACAATTTATATCCGCCAGGCAGTGGGGCACATACGGAGGGGAGAGTCACAGATTTTAAAGCCGTTTACAAATTGACGCGTCTCGATTTAATTTGGTTCGACTCGTGTCCAGACTTCAGAGCCCAGAAAGGGAAGGCAGGCTGGCCGCAGGGACCCCGGCCTGGCGCGCGGCGGCGGAACCTGCAGCTCCCCAGCGGGCTGGAGTTGGGGACTCGGCTGCGCAGTGGCAGTGGAATGGGAGTCCAATTGGAGGATGCGGCGGCTCCCGTGGTATTTACTGATTTGGGAAAGGTATTTTATTTAAGTTGGCAATAGAGCTCCAACTTAAAATTTAAAAAAATCACCCCCCAGAAAATGTTTTTCTTCTTTCTCCTAATAACAGAGCCCACGAAGTGCTCTGAATTGTAGAGGGGGAGAATCGCTCCTGCCGGAGTTCCTAGCCACTCTTAGGGGGGAAGAGGGGAGACGAAGGGAAATCGTGTTCTTGCTGTGTCCCGCAGTCCTGCAACGGCTATTTCCTTCAGCTACTGTCCTGGGGGAGGATCGCAGCGACAGAGGCAGTTTTGTGCACCTGAGTGTTGGCTTCCGCTGCTGGGTTTTGCTGGCGCTGCCCAGAGGCCGTTGCTGGGACCAGAATTTATTCCAGGCGAAAACGTACGCGAAGCAGTTTTCGGCCTCAAATCTTTGCTCGGGGAGTCTCTGCCTCCACTCCCCTCTGTCCTCTGGATGTGGATACAAGGATGGAAAATTAAGCGAGAAAGGCACTATCTATCATGAAAAAAAAAAAGAGTTTAAAAGCAAGGATTCTAGGGGAGAGAAGTGATTCTCTCAGACCTGCGATGAAGAAATCCAGACAGGGCCCACGAGAGCTACAGGATTCATTCCAGACCGAGTTCTACAGACCTAGCCCCACTCACAGACTGACGGCTCGCCAAACTCGGGTCCCCGATCTTTAGGACAAGGGCAACTGAGCGGGTGGAACACTTTTCGGGACAGAGGTCCTGACCCGCTTTGGAGAAACCACACCTCTCCAGAATCTTGAGAACAGCACTGGCTTGGGAGGGTTGCAAAAGCTGGTCTTAGGGTGAAGAGGAGAGTTGGGGGAAGAGGGAAATGTTGGGAGAGGAAAGAGAGGAAAAGTTGTGGCTGGTCGACTGCGAGATCGAGTTCATTCCCCCCCAGTGGCGGGTCCCAGCATCCTTCTTCCCCAGGTTTGGAGCACCAGCGAGCGGTGTTTGGGGGAGAAACTCCCCGGATCACCGACGTCCAAGTTGTGTCAAGTTTGAGGTAGAAAAGGCGGGTCTATTTCATTTTAAGTTCCGCTTTTGGAGTCAGTGGAAACAATCTACCGTTGACTTTTATAAGGAGTGGAAGGGAGGAAGCGCCCGCCGCTTGAGGACTTGTCCGAGTTTCTTTGGCCCTCTGTCTAGACCGCCCACCCACGTCCAGCCCCGCGAGTCTCCCCCTGGCTTGGGGCCTCCACACGCGGTCTCGAGTCTCGGTGCCCGCGTGTGTCCGGAAGCAGCGGGCACTGCGGTTCCGCCTGCGGCAGGACTTTTTGGTGGGCGCGGGGGCAGCCCCTTTCGCCCCTTCTGGGGTTTCCTCCGGCCCTGCCCCGGGCTCCCTCCCTGCAGCCCCAGCTGCCCGGGGCCCGGCCACCCGGGGGCTGCTCTGGACCTGACGCAGGCAGCGCGGTCGCTGACGTCAGGGGCTCCTGGTGGCCCGAGCCCCGGCCACGAGGCACCCGGCGCGAGCATCATTAATTATCAGGCGCCAAATATTGCGAAGAAAGCTCAAGCTTTTCAGGCGGGAACTGATTTTGAGATTTATATGTATATATATATATATATATATATATATATATATATATATATATATATATATAGGTGTGGGGAGCGGGAAAAGAAGAGAAAAAAAAAGTGGAGTGGGAAACAATGATTTGGTTTCTCAAAGCATAGTTAGTAACTTCGCACCCTCCAGCGTCCAGGTCCGCCCCTTGGGTGCACCCTTCCGTAGGTGTGGGCTCCTCATTTTGTACCTGGTTTGGGAGGTTCTTGGTGGACGCGCCAATATTTGTTCCTGCGAGACTCGCATCGACAACTTCCCTGTAGATTCAAGCTTGAGGAGTTCAATCATCTCCAGCACCCAAGGGGATGAGATGGGGATGGGCATTGCGTCCTAAACCTGGATATAGGATGTTCATAGCACCCATTCCATTGGGTTAGATCCTTAGCCAGAGATCTGATATTATTATTGTTGTTGTTGAGTAAAAAGAGGGGGGAAAACCCCACGTACATCGATAGGGCCAAGATAAATGAGCAGTGCAATTCGGTATCAGCAACGAAACCTTTCATTTGTAGCATCGAAAGCAGCTCTCCTTTTTTCTTTTGTTTTAAAAGGAATTAGACATATAGTATCTAGCTCAAAATAGAATTTTAAGCGGCAAAAACTTCTTCAAAATCACACCAGGTCTTGGTTCTAGCTCTAATACATTTTCAAAAACCCTTTCTCTGAGGATCACTGCCGAGTAAACAGAGGGCACAGCAGGGTCATTGTGAGGCGAATTCTCTCTTGGGCTCTTCCCTGCAAAGGGAAAAAAAAAAAAATCATGCAGTATGATAAATTCCACAGGTGATGGTGAAGTGATTTTCTGAAAAAAAGAAGAAAGTGAAATTAGAATTAAACAAAAACCCAGCCAAATTAAGACAATTTTTATGTAAGTGGAAATAATAATCCACAAATTCAAACGTCTTAAATATTATCTTATTTGTCATAAATAATTTCCTTGAAATTGGCTAGTTGAATTAGCCATTTGGAAGATCCTGAATATAAAAATAAAACTCATATATATCACTGCATATAGTCAGTAAATAGAGGCTCTCACAAATATAAAATTATCTTCATACATATGAATACAGAATGTATTTGATAGTACCCATGGAGTCAGAACACAAAGCCTCTCTAGTTATATCTATAGGAGGTTAGAAATATCCTGAAAAGTACTTAAATGGCAGGTAATTTGTTTAGAGTTTCACAGACAGAAAAAGAATGGACTGAACTTTAATTTTTCTTTTGAAAGTTTTAGAGCCCTGTAGCCAGCTTTTGATTCAGAAGTGTGATGGTGACCATTTTATTCTGAAATCAGTAATTTATTTTTAACCAGTAATTATATGATAAACGTTTAACAAGTATACACTGATTTCTCAGAAGTGGACAGCAACTATTTTGTAAAATATGAGGAAAAATGGAGCTCATTCTTAAACAAAGTGTAAATATATTTGTAGTATTGAAATCTTTATAGAGAATTTTAAAAAAGATTAAAAGGTCACATTAATAAATGTACAAAATTCCACAAACACGCACCAATAAAGATTTCCAGGAATTGTGTGTTAAAAGTATTTGAAAAGAGATACCCGCACACAAAAAGAAAAATAAAAAGGAACCTTAGGGTAAATAAAAACAAAGGTCCAGGGTCCAACCTTTTTTCTCCTTAATTATTATTACCCGTTTTTATGGCTTGTAATACCTAGGCTTTTGTTTAAAATTCTAAAAGTGTGTGTTAACTGTAATAAAAAATATTTGAAGTTAAGGACAACAGTTAATCAGCATTCAACAACTTCAGTTTCTATTTTACTTGCTACTACTTTTATATACTATAAATATTTCCAGAGAGCTCTGCTCTTTTTTGGTACAGTAGGATGAAATTTATGGGTCTAAGATGTTTTCTGGACTATGTATATTAAACTCTGGCTGAGAAAAACCTTAAAATATTCATTAGATTAAAAAAGTCAGCTAATATTGTTATAGTTCCTGAATCAATAAATATTTACAGATTTAAGGCAATAATTGAATTGAAGTGCCAAATTTCAAGGTCATTATGTGTGTATGTGTATCTTCACATAGTAATTTGTACAAGTTGGACGGTATCCTATGGGGTTTATGTGATTTTTGGTGCTGCCTCAGTCATGATTTCACTTGCTGACCTGGTAAAGTCAGTTGATATCCTTGGATCTTAGCTTTTTCACTTGTGAAATCAGTGCCCTAGATAAGATGCTCCCTAAATTTTTATATAGCTCTTAAAGCAGTGGTCTTACTTACTCTTACTTATGGATTAACATTTTAAAAACTTTTAAAGGTAGAATTTTATTTGTGAAAAAACTAAATCAGGGAAGTCTACTTAACTGATTTGGATATAAATGCAATCGACTAGCAATTCCTATTGTAAAACCTCATCGTTAAGGTTTTTTTTGTGAGTCCTGTTTTAGAAATATGCATTCTATTAAACGGGGCAGGGCTGGGGGGGGGATACAGGAAACCTATCTTTCTCTCTTATCTTGAAAAGGAAATAACATACATTCCTAATGTTTTGTTTATGTGAATTACAAAGAATATTTTCATAAACCTGGGGCAGAGGGTACTTAGGAGATGGAAACATTATTAAATTCAATTGTTTAAGGACATGCATTTGGGAATTGTGAACTTTAAGTTCTGGTCGTATGCAAATATATGTTTGCTACATGTATTAATTCACTGAATTTACAAATCCCACTATGTAAAATAACAAAAATAAGAGGAAAACACAATTCTCCTGCACACTCTTATGGCTGGATCAGTGTGAAGAGCTAAATATATTGAGTATATTATTCAAGCTACAGGTTTTGCAGCTGTAGCTTGTTACTTACCTATCAGCTGACTGCATTTGACTGGACCAATTAATTGATTAATTAATTAAAGCAACAAACTTTAAAGTATGGTCGTTGTTATTGAGACTATGGCATTTCAAAAAAAAAAAAAATCCAAATGCTTTCTTCCCTCCAGGAATATAATAGGAGAGACACATAGAATTAAACAAAATGTAAGGTAAGATATGGTATTTGTCATAAGAGAGGCATAAACAAAATTTGATTGGGCAATGTTTGACGTTTTGATCACTTGCTGATTTACAAAATCAGAGCAAAATTTCACATCAAAAACTTTTCCTTCTCTCTCCTTCATACTTTCCTTTCCTCCATTCCCTCCCCTTACCTCCTGCCTTTTCTCTTCCCCTCTCCCTGGCTCTGAAACCTAAGGCAATATGACATTTTCAAAAGACCTTTCTTGGAGTGGTGCAGTGGGTTTGAGAGATTGCTTCCTGAATCCTCTCCAGGCTTTTGTCTTTTGGGGGCAGTTTTGTCCGAGTGCCCATCTATAGCCAGCTAACCTGGGCTCCCATAGATGAGCTTAAGCTCTGTGAATGCTGGATCTTAGGGCTGGTCAGAGCTTTTCAGCTACGAGGGTGTACATTTTTATGGTTGAAGTGGGTCAGACCAAGCAGAGACCAAGTTCTGACAACTCCAGACAAATATTTGAAAAGAGGACACTCGTCGCCAGGACATTCACACTTTGCAGAATTGTGCAGGATTTCTCTCTCTTCCATTATTTGTTTGATCTAATACAGATTCCCTTGTCACTAACAAAAAAGCCCTTTTCGCCTTTTTATGACGGTTCATTTGTTCATTTTTATTGTTTTAAAATTATTTACTATAAAAATTTCAGCATACCGACTACTTTTTTTTTCATAAATTTTCTATCTGTTCTGAAATGTTAAGCGGTTGAGCCATGTTTTTCTTTTCCCTGAGGCTGACTTTATTCTCTGGCAGTTATTTTCTAAGGAAATTTTATGTCCTCCTTATACTATTTCATAGTCACCCCATGAAACCAAGGAATAATTAATTTTCTCCAAAACGGGTTGCATTCAAGTGTTTTAGAAGCTCTAAGTAGGACTAACCTGTAGCTAATCAAAGATGTAGAAATAACTGGTCATTTTATATGTTATTTCAGATTCCTCTTTTTTCTCCTTTGTTGCCGTTCCTTGGGTCACTTGGAAAGTGGCACAACCCAGACCAGTCTCATTAGTACTTGCTGGCTGTTTGGATGAGTAGATTCAGGCAGGAGGGGTTGCAAAATATGTTTGAGGACTTGGTTTCATCATTTTCATGTGATTCCTATCCTGTCTGTAAAATAAAGTCTTCATTCTGAACAATTTCTAGCATATACAAAAGTAGAGAGAATAATGTAATAAATCTTCCTCACCCAACATCAATATTTATCATCTCATAGCCAATTTAATTTTGTCTATATTTCCATCCACTATTCTCCCCCAGGATTATTTTAAAGCACATTCTAGACATATTATTTAATATGTAAATATTTATTATTTAACTAATATATAGTTAATGTTTGCTACAAAGCCGAGTGGTTTTTTCAAAGCAACTAGTGTGTTTTTCTGAAACACTGCCTGGTTTGAGCTTTTAGGTTGCTATTCTTGATCCTTTTAACAGTTTTGCTTCCAATACCAGAGCCTTTATTAGCCACTGGAATCAAGGAGCTCTGTAGTTCTCAAGAGGAAAAGAATAATTCAGTTGATTATCATCATAATCAATGAAGATGGAAGCTTCAAGTGGGAAATCTCACAATTCCCAGAGTCTAGTAGTCAGAGTGGAGTCAGAATAATTTACTCAAAAGTTTCTGAGTTTGGGAAAATGTGATGACTATAAATTTCTTTTATAAAACAATAATATGAACTTGTGCTGGTACGGAAAAACCATTGTACTTGAACAACTATCACCGATGTGCATTGGATTTCAGCTTCAAACTACCCAAGGCAACCCCCCAATTATCGATACAATAATAAATATGAATTCGTGCACTGTGACTTAAGTGTAATGTTTTCTTATCTCCTTAAATTGTATGAAGCCGTATGCTGTGGTTACTTTTTTAAAAGAGAGTACTGATCCCTTAGAAATCTATGCCAAACTCTTTATGGATGAAATAGTATGATGTCTAGAATTCGCTTCAAATAATCTTGGGTGGGGGATGGTGAGTGAGTGTAGGAAGAATCAAGATTTTTATTGCTGGGTGATGGGTACTTGGGGGTTCATGATAATATTCTCTCTACTTCTGTAAATAATTAAATTTTTTAATAAAATAGTAAAAAAAAGCCAGGAAAATCCCACTGAAGTGTCTATCTATCCATTCATCTATCAGCAGAGAAGTCAAAAGTTAGAATGAAAATGTTTGGAATTTAAAATGTAAAAGGTGGAGGTTTATTTCCTTCATCTTGGACTACCTATGTGTATACTTGGAAAAGCCAATGAACCTCTTTTAATTTGGGTTTTCACATGTATAAAAATACTCCACCTGGATTAAATAAATGCCAGTATTGTTCCAGATACCCCTATATGTTAGATATCAATTCCTAACACCTTGCAAGCAAAAATATTGCTTAATAATTTAAACTTGCGGTTACTTGAATGTTTGCCATCTAATTGTTTTGAGATCTATGGAAAGATCTAGTTGTTACTTTCTGCTTGTAGTTGTTTTGTGCACTGATTATGATAGAACCTTTCTCAGTATGTGGGGAAAATAATGATTGCTATAGATTTTAAAATGAGATTATTGCTAGAGCATAATGCTGGGCCATCCACTTTCCTGGTGGGAGATGTGGACTCTTGAAGTTCAGGGTTAACCCCTACCTCATTGTTTCTTCCTTTATAGCATATCTGCTCTTCAAACTTCATTTCTGGGCCATTCCTGCTGGATGTAGAAAACATATCAGCCTCCTCAGCTTCAATTCATTGTGGAACTTGGAGTTGAATAATGATTTTCAGTCTTGGGTTTTCAGAGTAGGTCTCTGTTTTTAGATTATGTTGCCCTTCCTCATTGTCTAGCCAGGTCTGCAATATTAGGGATGAGAACCAGTAAACCCTTCAAAATGGCAAACTTACCTTCCTCCTAACCTGATCTTCCCATAGATTGGGACTCTACATGAGCTGGCTACGCCAGATTTTCCTGCCTGGGACTCAGATCTCCCCTAGGGTACAAAACAGCGCTAGACCTTACGCTGAGACTAGAATGTTAGAACTATTCTAGTCCTTTCCTTCCCGGGGCTAGATCCTGGTCCATACACCTCCAGTAGCTGTGGTTCTCTTGATAGCACTCAGAAATGGTGGCTTTTCTTATCACTGTGCTATGCCTGCTGCAACAGACTTCTGGGACCAAACCATAGCTGAACATGCCAAGCTTTGGAAGCCATGCAGTGAACTGACTGACCTTCCTTGGTCCAACCTTTGCCATCAAGTAAGCGTTTCCCAGAGGGTTTGCATCAGAATCATCTGGGGGATGTTTGTAAAAATTCATAGTCCTGGACTTTACTCCAGATCTAATGAATCAGAATGGCTGGGTCAGGGTGTTCATCAGGAATGTGCATTTTATTTTATTTTTTATCTTTTCGGCTGCGCTGCATTGCTTGTGGGATCTTAGTTCCCCGACCAGGGATTGAAACCACGCCCTCTGCAGTGAAAGCACGGAGTCTTAACCACTGGACTGCCAAGGAATTCCCAGGAATGTGTATTTTAATTAAATGCAGTTTAAAAATCACTAACTAAAGCCCTAGACTTTGCCTTTGGATTTGGGCTTTTCTCTGAACCCAAGTTTTCTTTTCTTTCTCTGGTTTCCATTGCTATGATTTTAAATTGCCTGATTCCTGTGCTTTCTAGTGTCTGGACTTTAGTAGAGATTCAGAAAAACAACAGCAACAATAAGAAGAAGAAGACTGGACTGGTTCTTAGCAAGCAAGGCTAGTTGTCTCAAACATACTACTTGTGTTACCACCAGTTCCCTTACTGAAATTCACTGTCTTCTTCTTGATCTAGCATTAGAGTATGAGTAAGTGCATGATGTTAGTAATAATAACTCACATGAAAGTGCCTTTCAGAAAGTTTAAAATCACTATATAAGTGCAATGTATTATTTAACAAACAGTTAATGAACTCATAGTCTATTTGGGGGCACTGTACAACTTGCCCCCTGAACACAGTACAAAGGAAATGAAGGATATATTTTCTGCCCAAGGAAAACCTATAGTGAAGATAACAGGCACACATAATGTTACAGGAAAACAATCAGAAAGCAACATACCTGATTCATATCCCAGATATTCTCTTTAGTGATACAAATCTGAGTTCTCTGGAAGATACTGGATAGCCACGTGTTTATGTACCAACTGTTGTTCTGTTTATGTTATCTATGAATTTATGTAGTCATCTCTATCAAATGCCTACTGTTCATTATATCTATATTTTTCTGTTTTTAAGTGAATGTGAGGTGCTTAGAATGTAAGCTCCATCCGGGCGAACATTTTTCTCTGTTTTCTTTACTGATGTGTTTTTACTACACAAACTGTGTCAGCTACATAATGTATGTTCAATAAGTATTTGTTGTCTGACTGTCCTAACGGTTGACTAAATGAAGGTAATCAGAAAATAGTTTCAAGAGGTGATGAGTGGAGGGGAGATCTCACAGGTGTCCATAGGTACATAGGAAATGGTTGTAGGGGGAGGACTGTGGGACTGTAAAATAGAACTGTCTTGGGGGGGAGCGGGGTGAATGTCTCCACATTTGACAGTTTTGGTCTGCCTCCTATGGGCCAAGTCAGTTACCGACAACTTGAGGTGGTTGTAATTGTGATTTTCTGGCTCTGAGGAGGAAACCCCTTGCCTTTAGCTCTGACACTGTTGAGTAGTGGAACTTAATTCTGTTTGGGGATGTAGGCATGGGGAGGTGCTTTTTAGAATTGGAATTTTTTTTCCTTTAGGAATTTTGTCTGTTTGCCCACACAAATACTTTGGACAGTGGCACACATTTGCCAAGTTTGACTGGTTGTGGTTTCATTTGTAGCATTGTCTCCTTTGCAATTTCAGCTTCCAATCCATACAAGGAAAGAGAGGAAGATTTTCTCCTGGAAACTATTAGTGAGCTTAGTCAAAGTTGAACCAGCTACTGATCATATACCACTTGTACCCAACCAGGATTCTAAATCCATCTGCAATATAATTTGGCAATCTTTTGATCTATATTATATGTGAAATTTTAATTGTTAAAAAAATTACTTGCACATATAGCAGTTTGTTGTTTGTATCCCAGTACTGAAGAACAGTGATACCATGTGTGGACATATATTTTAAAACTGCAGTTTTCAACCTTTCATTCACTCAGCAAATATTTATTGCCTGCCTCCTAAGTGCCAGGCCCTCTTCTAGGTTCTGGAGACAAGGTGATAAACAAGTCAAAGTTCCTTGTGGAAATTACATTCTAGTGGGAAGACAGGTGAAGATAATAAACACGGAAAGAACACATATAAAATGGAACCAGATAGTCTTAAGTGCTCTGTTAAACCAAAATAAGATAATGTGTTAGAGAAAGCCTTGAGGGGTGGAGAGGCTCGCGTAATCAGTGGCCTTTCTGAAGTGTCAGCGTTTGAGCTGAGACCCAAATGATGTGCAGGAATTAGCTATGAGAAGAATAAGGGGTAGGGGATTCCGGCTGAGGAAAGAGCATATAAAGGTCCTGGTCAGGAACTAGCTTGATGTGTTCAAGTATTTGCTCAGTGCCCATTTTGTGCCAGGTACAACATACTCTAAAGTACTAGGGAAATGTTGATGAATAAAACAGGCATTTTGGGTTCCAGCTCTCATAGATCTATGTTCCAGTGGGAAAGAAAGACAAAACAAACAAGAAAAGTATCAGATGATAATAAATGAATACTAAGTGAGAAGGAATAACGTGATAGGAACTTTTTGGTGGGGCCAGAGAATGCGTTTCTGAGTAACTGACCTGTATATTAGGAAGGTGGCAATATGAAATTCACACTTGTGTCACATCCTCCCTTTGGATATTTCAGGTGATGGGTTGGTACATAGTAATACAGGCTGAGGATAATGTGTGACACCTGTAGATTTACCTGTAACCCCAGCACTTTCTCTTCTGCTGATGAATGCATGTGGGAATGCAAGGAACTACAACTGTTTGAGTTTACAAAAAAGAGAAATAATTTGTAAATTTATGTACTTTATTATTAATAGTAAATTACATACAGCTCTCCTCACCAAGGGTTTGGGATATTTAGGGTCAAAATATCTGTCTTAATTGATGGGAATGTATGGCAGAATTAAGGAGCTTTTGCTAAATAAATATTAAAGAAGAGCTTTAATAGTGATGAAACTTAAAATTAAATAATGAGGGTATGCAAATTAATGTGGATATGAGCAATCCTGCAAAGGCAAGAATCAGCCTTGGTTTTACCCTTCTTATACTTTTTTATTAAAAGCAGTGGATTCAGCATTGAGAATATTGTTTTTTGTATTTTATAATTTTTTTCAAATGTTGGGATATTGCCTTATTTTATACCATGGAAAATGTATTGGATATTTAAGTTAAGAGTCTAACATTGCAAGGAATCCAATTCTGTTTAAAGTAGTTCATGTTAAAGGGTGTTTATTGATAGGAAAGAGCGTAAGGAAACAGAGCTTACGTTCTGCATGTGGATGGCACTGAAAAGTAGGAGGCCACATGCATCTCTGTCTCTACCCATCTGCTCTATCTATTCTCCTGTTCCTCTCCTCTCATAAGCTTTCTTTCCTTACTTATCTTTTTTTCCGTCTCTCCAAAAATTCACTTTACATATGGTGTTGGTTTATAATGGTCTCAAATTCTACATGGCCTGTAGTTCCAGTCTTCACAGTAGTCTGACTGACTTAATCTCTCCACGACCCTATTCCAAATTTTTGGAAGAGTTGATCGATTTTTTTCCACTTTGAATTAGATTGGTCCAATCTAATTAGACTCTGGTCCAATCAGCTGTAGCTGGAGTAGGGGAGCAGCAGATAGGGGCTACATAGTATGTACCTGTGATATATTAGGTAATTACTAACAAATAATATCCCCTTACATAAAAAGTAATTAATGACTATATCATGTTTAAAAACTTGAAACAATCCTTACAAGGGTAAAGTATCAATACTCTATTGATAGACTTTCCACCCACACCAATCATGAGCCCATTCACCCTTTCCCCACTCACTACTCTCCCTAGAGCTAAACTAGATTTGGAGAGATACACATATATGCACATTCCATAGAAAATACATCATATTATATAAATTAATTTCTCTGTTTAACAGATATTAATTGAATACACTGGGGATTAGGCATTGAAAGAAGTGAACAAAGATCCTTGCCCTCATGGAGCTTACCTTCTAGGGGATGCAGACAGAGATAAAACTAAATAAATAAATGTCTTATATGGTATTTGAAAAGATCGTAAGTGCTGTGCAAAAAAAATAAATCCTGAGGATAAATAGGAAACAAACAGAGTGGTCAGAGAACAGTTCTAATTGAAGGTGACATTTGAGCCAAGACTTGTAAGAGGTCATCTAGAGAAAGGACATTCTAAACAGAGGGAACAGCAAGTGACCTGCATGTTCAAAGAGCACAAATTTCTGTGAGTCTGAAGCAGAATGAATGAGGGGAGAGTAGGAGCGGTCAGAGTGATTGAGAAATGCTGGGAGCTGGGGAAGGAGTTGGGTGACTGAGCCTTCAGGTTCTTGCTAACAAGTTTAAGGCCTTTGGCTTTTATTCTCTGTGAAGTGGAAGGCCCTGTTAGGTTTTGAGCAGAGTAAGTTGATCAGACATATTTTAAGTGGATCATTATGGTTTCTGTGTTGAGACCAGACTGAAGGAGGCTGGCAGCGGCCGGATGTTAGGAGGCTGTTGCTGTGAGGCAGGCAAGAGCTCATAGTGACTTTGACAAAGAAGTACGTAGCAGAAAAGGCGGTGAGTAGTCAGGATTGTGGATTGATTCTGAAGGTAGAGCCAACAGAGGTTTCTTCTGGATTAGATGTCCAGGTGAGAGAAAGCAAGAGGTCAGGGTTGACAAGTTTCTGAACTGGAATAACTGCAATGCAGTTTTCATGAACTGAGATACAGAAGACTGTGGAAAGGGAAGGTTTTTAGTATGTGTGTGTGTCTATGGGAAAATCAGGAACTCGATTTTGGGAATGTTAAATTAAAGATGCCTTTAGACATTTGGGTGGAGTGGTTGAGCAGGCAGTCGGATTTGAGTCCTCAGCATAGTGACAGTATTTAAAGCCTTGAGACTGGATGAGATCACCAAGAAATGAATTTAACGGTAGAAAAGAAGAGGTTTAAAGCCCATCTTTGGCACCCCAATATTTATTTATTTTTTAACTAAAAAAATTTTTTGGGTGCGTTCGGTCTTCATTGCAGTGTGTGGGCTTTCTTTAGTTGTGGCAAGCGGGGGCTACTCTTCGTTGCAGTGCTCAGGCTCTAGGCGCGTGGGCTCAGTAGTTGTGGCATGTGGGCTCAGTAGTTGTGGCACGTGGGCTCAGTAGTTGTGGCTCGCGGCCTCAGTAGTTGTGGTGCACGGGCTTAGTTGCTTCACGCCATATGGGATCTTCCCAGACCAGGACTTGAACCCGTGTCCCCTGCATTGGCGGGTGGATTCTTAACCACTGCACCACTAAGGAAGTCCTGGCACCCCAATATTTAGAAGTCTTAGAGATTTGCAAGAATTAGCAAAGGAGACTGAGAAACAGTGAGAAAGGAGGAAATACAGGAGAGGGTGGTGTCCAGGAAGCCAAATGAGGGAGGTGTTTCAAGAAGGAAGGGATGATCAGATGTGTCAAATATTGATTATAGGCCAAGTCAGATAAGTGATCATTTGATTCAGTAACACAGAGGCTATGTGACGTAAGCAGTTGGGGTTGTGATGGTGGAGATAAAGATCTCTTTGGAGTGGGTTTGAAGGAGACAATAGGAAGAAAGGAATTGGAGACAATGACTATATAGGATGAATAAAATGGTAATATGTATTCTGCAAATTTTTCACAGAGCAATATGGGCTAGGGATTCATACTGTTCTTTACAGCTCTATCTCACTTCTCTTAATCATTCCATAGCTTTCAATTCTATGAATGACCACAAAGTGTTTAAGATGGTTCTCTAAACAGGCCCTAACTCTCTGTTTTAGTAGCAAGAATGTCATTCATCCCTACCCTAACACACTAATACAGATGAAATGTTAAGTGGAAATCCAGAGACAGTGGGAGAGGCCAAGGCATTTTCAATAGTCTATATGGGGACAAGAGTAGACAGCAGCCTGGCTGCAGTGGGGATTTCATAAGGAAACCAGTAGAAAATAAAGGTTCCTAAACTGGTCTCTGAGAGCTCTGCTCCTTGGATTAGGACCAACAGTACACAGGCAAACATAGTCCTATGCCTCACAAGAGACACCCTTTCAGGCCATAGATACTTCTGTCAGTAATATATTTTTTCCAAAACATGTAAGTTTCCATAATTTGGCTGTGAAACCAATTATAGCTCTCCATTTCCTTTGTGCTAAAGAGTGAAAGTTTTTTCAGTTGTTGTTTGGGTACCAATCTCTGGGATGAACATCTGTGCTCTCTGATGCTATTCTCTGTACTCTCAAAACAACTCATCCTATTTTGGAATGCTTTCTAGCTAAGAACCTCTTTTAGTTCCAAACTCTCTCTTATGAAGACAGGAGCTGTCTCTCCCCAGCATCCCACATTGCACAGCTGTTTATGAGGCTTGTAATTAATGAAGATTTGCTAACAATCACACACCCGGTGATGTTCCGGGCTTGTTGAGAGAAGCAAGGGTGGGCAGCAGTCATTGGGCTGGGCCTTCAACGGTGCATTTTGCCAATGGGATGTAGATTAGCTATTATATTTTTTAGTAAGAGAATTTCTGGAAGCTCTGCTGGTGTAGTTCAGGCTATATTACTTGGGAAATATGGAATGATCTGAAATGTAGAAAACTTAAAGGGGAATTTTCTGAACAGAATTAGGTTTTGTTGCTGTTGTTGTTCTTAGGCCTATTTAAAGAGGAGTAATACTATATCCCCTACCAATTCTTCACAATATCCCCATTTATTATCTGGGTTGCCTGATTTCTATTTTCAATTGTTTATAAAATGATAGCTTCTGCAGCCAACCTCACTTTCTTTGTTCTGCTGATGAGAGCTTGATCTAGTATGAAGGTTGAAAAGTCAAGTATCTGTAGGAGTCAAAGAAGGAACCAAGCACAGCAGCCCAGCATTAGAAGTCACTGGATAGAAAAAAAAAAAAAAAAAAAAAAGAAAAGAAATCACTGGAGGGAGATGAGGACTGGGGTGGATTAGTGAGAGAATGCTCTGCTCTAGTCAGTTGCCATGTGAGAATGTGTGCCTGCTCTTAATACTCCTCAAGTGTTTCAAGAGAAGCTAGGAATCTGGATTTTAACATGACATCTTTCATCTTGGAAATGTTGGCAACAAACTCAAAGTTTTAAGAAAAGCGCTCTGTAACCCAATACGTTGCGGGCCAAAGCAAACACATCTGCAGGCTGGATCCAACCCCAGGCCATCAGTTTGTGACTTCTGATCCAGATGGATCAGTGGTTATGGCGATGATTTGGGACTGGTTCTTTTCAGACTTAAAAACAACTGGTTGCTAGTGATCTAAACGTTCTCACTTACAAGTTGTTCTCTTCGTTTCCTGTTTTTGTAACAAATCTTAAATCACATTAGTCTGATATTTGAAACCTGCTGGTTAAAAGTAGAGGGACCATACATCCAGGACTGCCCAGCACAGCACTGGCTTAGGCCTGTAGCCGTTAAAATTATTAATACTGTTCCTTTTCATTCCTGACATGTTCCAGTTAGGACAATAAATTATACGGATGCTTTAATTAAGAGTCTCTTTTATCCCCACCCCCCCATTTTTCACTTACTTTTATTTTTTATTTATTATTTTATAGCAAAAACTTTTATGTTTAGAATTAGCCAGCTGGACTCAGTTTAGATGACCCCAATTTTGCTGGCAACATCCTAAGCATCATACTCAGGAGCCAGTGGAACATATGCCTTCTTCTCTCCATCAGGCTTGATCAGAGTGTTGACTCTGGCCATGTCAATGTCATAGAGCTTCTTCACAGCCTAGTCAGTTTGGTGTTTGTTGGCCTTGACATCCACAATGAACACCGGTGTGTTGTTGTCTTCTATTTTCTTCATGGCTTACTCGGTGGTGAGAGGGAACATGGTGATGGCATAGTGGTCAAGCTTGTTTCTCCTAGGGGCGTTCTTCCGAGGATATTTGGGCTGCCTCCTGAGCCGCAGTGCTTTGCGCCGTCCGAAGATGTGTGACGTCCGGATCTCCTTTTTTTTCATGGCCGTGGACGCTGCCTTTCAACACTGCTTTCTTGGCCTTCAAAGCCTTTGCTTTGGCTTGGGCTTTCAGAGGAGCAGGGGCTTCCTTCTTCGCCTTCGGCGCCATCTTTGTGAAAAGGGGTCACTTATTATTTATTTATTTATTTAATTGTTATTGAAGTACAGTTAATTTACAATGTTGTGTTAGTTTCAAGTATACAGCAAAGTGATTCGGTCAGATTCTTTTCCATTATAGGTTATTACAAGATACTGAGTATATTTCTCTGTGGTATACAGTGGGTCCTTGTTGCTTACCTACTTTATATATAGTAGTATGTGTACATACATATGCATTCTGTGTGTATATATTATATATATATAGATATATATTTTAACAGCTTTGTTGGAGTATAATTGCTTTACAATGGTGTGTTAGTTTCTGCTTTACAACAAAGTGAATCAGTTATACATATACATATGTCCCCATATCTCTTCTCTTTTGTGTCTCCCTCCCTGCCACCCTCCCTATCCCACCCCTCTAGGTGGTCACAAAGCACTGAGCTGATCTCCCCGTGCTATGCGGCTGCTTCCCACTAGCTATCTATTTTATGTTTGGTAGTGTATATATGTCCATGCCACTCTCTCACTTCGTCCCAGCTTACCCTTCCCCTCCCTGTGTCCTCAAGTCCATTCTCTACATCTGCATCTTTATTCCTGTCCTGCCCCTAGGTTCTTCAGAACCTTTTATTCTTTTTTATTTTAGATTCCATTATATATGTGTTAGCATACAGTATTTGTTTTTCTCTTTCTGACTTACTTCACTCTGTATGACAGACTCTAGGTCCATCCACCTCACTACAAATAACTCAATTTCGTTTCTTCTTATGGCTGAGTAATATTCCATTGGATATATGTGCCACATCTTCTTTATCCATTCATCTGTTGATGGACACTTAGGTTGCTTCCGTGTCCTGGCTATTGTAAACAGAGCTGCAATGAATATTTTGGTACATGACTCTTTTTGAATTATGGTTTTCTCAGGGTATATGCCCAGTAGTGGAATTGCTGGGTCGTATGGTAGTTCTAGTTTTAGTTTTTTAAGGAACCTCCATACTGTTCTCCATAGTGGCTGTACCAATTTACATTACCACCAACAGAGCAAGAGGGTTCCCTTTTCTCCACACCCTCTCCAGTATTTATTGTTTCTAGATTTTTTGATGATGGCCATTCTGACCAGTGTGAGATGCTATCTCATTGTAGTTTTGATTTGCATTTCTCTAATGATTAATGATGTTGAGCATTCTTTCATGTGTTTGTTGGCAATCTGTATATCTTCTTTGGAGAAATGTCTATTTAGGTCTTCTGCCCATTTTTGGATTGGGTTGTTTGTTTAATTGATGTTGAGCTGCATGAGCTGCTTGTAAATTTTGGAGATTAATCCTTTGTCAGTTGCTTCATTTGTAAATACTTTCTCCCATTCTGAGGGTTGTCTTTTCGTCTTATTTATGGTTTCCTTTGCTGTGTAAAAGCTTTTAAGTTTCATTAGGTCCCATTTGTTTATTTTTGTTTTTATTTCCATTTCTCTAGGAGGTGGGTCAAAAAGGATCTTGCTGTCCAAGAATGTTCTGCCTATGTTTTTGTCTAAGAGTTTTATACTGTCTGGCCTAACATTTAGGTCTTTAATCCATTTTGAGTTTATTTTTGTGTATGGTGTTAGGGAGTGTTCTAATTTCATTCTTTTACATGTAGCTGTCCAGTTTTCCCAGCACCACTTATTGAAGAGGCAGTCTTTTCTCCACTGTATGTTCTTGCCTTCTTTATCAAAGATTAGGTGACCATATGTGCGTGGGTTTATCTTTGGGCTTTCTAGCCTGTTCCATTGATCTATATTTCTGTTTTTGCACCAGTACCATACTCTCTTGATTACTGTAGCTTTGTAGTATAGTCTGAAGTCAGGGAGCCTGATTCCTCCAGCTCCAATTTTCTTCCTTAAGATTGCTTTAGCTGTTCAGGGTCTTTTGTGTTTCCATACAAATTGTGAGATTTTTTGTTCTAGTTCTATGAAAAATGCCAGTGGTAGTTTGATAGGGATTGCACTGAATCTGTAGATTGCTTTGGGTAGTACAGTCATTTTCACAATGTTGATTCTTCCAATCCAAGAACATGGTATATCTCTCCATCTGTTTGTATCATCTTTAATTTCTTTCATCAGTGTCTTATAATTTTCTGCATACAGATCTTTTGTCTCCTTAGGTAGGTTTATTCCTAGATATTTTATTCTTTTTGTTGCAGTGGTAAATGGGAGAGTTTCCTTAATTTCTCTTTCATATTTTTCACCATTAGTGTATAGGAATGCAAAAGATTTCTGTGCATTAAATTTGAATCCTGCTACTTTACCAAATTCGTTGATTAGCTCTAGTAGTTTTCTGGTAGCATCTTTAGGTTTCTCTGTGTATAGTATCAGGTCATGTCAAACAGTGACAGCTTTACTTTTTCTTTTCCAATTTGGATTCCTTTTATTTCTTTTTCTTCTGTGATTGCTGTGGCTAAAACTTCCAAAACTATGTTGAATAAGAGTGGTGAGAGTGGGCAACGTTGTCTTGTTCCTGATCTTAGTGGAAATGGTTTCAGTTTTTCACCATTGAGGACGATGTTGGCTGTGGGTTTGTCATATATGGCCTTTATTATGTTGAGGAAAGTTCCCTCTATGCCTACTTTCTGCAGGGTTTTTACCATAAATGGATGTTGAATTTTGTTGCAAGCTTTCTCTGCATCTATTGAGGTGATCATATGATTTTTCTCTGTTAATTTGTTAATATGGTGTATCACGTTGATTGATTTGCGTATATTGAAGAATCCTTGCATTCCTGGGATAAATCCCACTTGATCATGGTGTATGATCCTTTTAATGTGCTGTTTTGGATTCTCTTTGCTAGTATTTTGTTGAAGATTTTTGCATCTATGTTCATCTGTGATATTGGCCTGTAGTTTTCTTTCTTTGTGTCATCTTTGTCTGGTTTTGGTATCCGGGTGATGGTGGCCTCATAGAATGAGTTTGGGAGTGTTCCTCCCTCTGCCATATTTTGGAAGAGTTTGAGAAGGATAGGTGTTAGCTCTTCTCTAAATGTTTGATAGAATTTGCCTGTTAAGCCATCTGGTCCTGGGTTTTTGTTTGTTGGAATATTTTTAATCACAGTTTCAATTTCAGTGCTTGTGATCTGTCTGTTCATATTTTCTATTTCTTCCTGGTTCAGCCTCAGAAGGTTGTGCATTTCTAAGAATTTGTCCATTTCTTCCAGGTTGTCCATTTTATTGGCATATAGTTGCTTGTAGTAATCTCTAATCATCCTTTGTATTTCTGCAGTGTCAGTTGTTACTTCTCCTTTTTCACTTCTAATTCTATAGATTTGAGTTTTCCCCCTTTTTTTCTTGATGAGTCTGGCTAATGGTTTATCAATTTTGTTTATCTTCTCAAAGAACCAGCTTTTAGTTTTATTGATCTTTGCTATTGTCTCCTTCATTTCTTTTTCATTTATTTCTGATCTGACCTTTTTGATTTCTTTCCTTCTGCTAAGTTTGGGGTATTTTTGTTCTTCTTTCTCTGTAATTGCTTTAGTTGTAGGGTTTGGTTGTTTATTTGAGATGTTTCTTGTTTCTTAAGGTAGGACTGTATTGCTATAAAATTCCCTCCTAGAACTGCTTTTGCTGCATCCCATAGGTTTTAGGTCGTCGTGTTTGCATTGTCATTTGTTTCTAGGTATTTTTGGATTTCCTCTTTGGTATCTTCAGTTATCTCTTGGTTATTAAGTCGTGTATTGTTTAGCCTCCATGTGTTTGTACTTTTTACACATTTTTTCCTATAATTGATATCTAGTCTCATAGCGTTGTTGTCAGAAAAGATACTTGATATGATTTCAATTTTCTTAAATTTACCAAGGCTTGATTTGACCCAAGATATGATCTATCCTGGAGAATGTTCCATGAGCACTTGAGAAGAATGTGTATTCTGTTGTTTTTGGATGGAATGTCGTATAAATATCAATTAAGTCCATCTCGTTTAATGTATCACTTAAAGCTTGTGTTTCCTTATTTATTTTCATTTTGGATGATCTGTCCGTTGGTGAAAGTGGGGTTTTAAAGTCCCCTACTATGATTTTATTACTGTCGATTTCCCCTTTTATGGCTGTTAGTATTTGCCTTATGTATTGAGGTGCTCCTATGTTGGGTGCATAAATATTTCAATTGTTATATCTTCTTCTTGGATTGATCCCTTGATCATTATGTAATGTCCTTCTTTGTCTCTTGTAATAGTCTTTATTTTAAAGTCTATTTTGTCTGATATGAGAATTGGTACTCCAGCTTTCTTTTGATTTCCATTTGCATGGAATATCTTTTTCTATCCCCTTACTTTCAGTCTGTATGTATCCCTAGGTCTGAAGTGGGTCTCTTGTAGACAGCATATATATGGGTCTTGTTTCTGTATCCATTCAGCCAGTCTATGTCTTTTGGTTGGAGCATTTAATCCATTTAAGGTAATTATCGATATGTATGTTCCTGTTACCATTTTCTTAACTGTTTCGGGTTTGTTTTTGTAGGTCTTTTCCTTCTCTTTTGTTTCCTGCCTAGAGAAGTTCCTTTAGCATTTGTTGTAACACTGGCTTGGTGGTTCTGAATTCTCTTAACTTTTGCTTGTCTGTAAAGGTTTTAATTTCTCCATCAAATCTGAATGAGGTCCTTGCTGGTTAGAGTAATCTTGGTTGTAGGTTTTTCTCCTTCATCACTTTAAATATGTCCTGCCACTCCCTTCTGGCTTGCAGAGTTTCTGCTGAAAGATCAGCTGTTAACCTTATGGGGATTCCCTTGTGTGTTATTTGTTTTTTTTTTTTCCCTTGCTGCTTTTAATATTTTTTCTTTGTATTTAATTTTTGAAGTTTGATTAATATGTGTCTTGGCGTGTTTCACCTTGGATTTATCCTGTATGGGACTCTCTGCCCTTCCTGGATTGATTGACTAGTTCCTTTCCCATATTAGGAAAGTTTTCAACTATAATCTCTTAAAATATTTTCTCAGTCCCTTTCTTTTTCTCTTCTTCTTCTGGGACCCCCTACAATTCGAATGTTGGTGCGTATATTGTTGTCCCAGAGGCCTCTTAGACCACCCTCAATTCTTTTTTCTTTATTCTGCTCTGCAGTAGTTATTTCCATTATTTTATCATCCAGATCAGTTATCTGTTCTTCTGCCTCAGGTATTCTGCTATTGATCCCTGTAGAGAATTTTTAATTTCATTTATTGTGTTGTTCATCACTGTTTGTTTGCTCTTTAGTTCTTCTAGGTCCTTGTTAAACATTTCTTATATTTTCTCCATTCTATTTCCAAGATTTTGGATCATCTTTACTATCATTATTCTGAATTCTTTTTCAGGTAGACTGCCTATTTCCTCATTTGTTAGGTCTGGTGGCTTTTTACCTTGCTCCTTCATCTGCTGTGTGTTTCTCTGTCTTCTCATTTTGCTTAACTTACTGCGTTTGGGGTCTCCTTTTCGCAGGCTGCAGTTTCGTAGTTCCAGTTGTTTTTGGTGTCTGTCCTCAGTGACTAAGGTTTGTTCAGTGGGTTGTGTAGGCTTCCTGGTGGAGGGGCCTAGTGCCTGTGTTCTGGTGGATGAGGCTGGATCTTGTCTTTCTGGTGGGCAGGTCCACGTCTGGTGGTGTGTTTTGGGGTGTCTGTGGACTTATTATAATTTTATGTAGCCTCTCTGCTAATAGATGGATTTGGGTTCCTGTCTTGCTAGTTGTTTGGCATAGGGTGTACAGCACTGTAGCTTCCTGGTTGTTGAGTAGAACTGGGTCTTAGCGTTGAGGTGGAGATCTCTGAGAGATTTTCACCATTTGATATTATGTGGAGGTGGGAGGTCTCTTGTGGACCAGTGTCGTGAACTTGGCTCTCCCACTTCAGAGGCACAGCCCTGACACCTGGCTGGAGCACCAAGAGCCTGTCACCCATATGGCTCAGAATAAAAGGGAGAAAAAAATGAAAGAAAAAAAGAAGAAGATAAAATAAAATAAAATAAAATAATTAAAATAAAAAATGATTATTAAAAAATTTTTTGAAAAGTAATAAAAAAAGAAAGAGACAGCAACTAAACCAAAAAATAAATCCATCAATTACAAGTGCTAAGAACTATACTAAAAAACAAAACAAAAACAAAAAACGGACAGACAGAACCCTAGGACAAATGGTAAAAGCAAAGCTATACAGACAAAATCACATACAGAAGCATACACATACACACTCACAACAAGAGAGAAAGGGAAAAAAAAAATATATCATTGTTCTTGAAGTCCACCTCCTCTGTTGGGGATGACTGGTTGTCTATTCATGTATTACAAAGATGCAGGGTACATTAAGTTGATTTTGGAGCTTTAATCCGCTGCTCCTGAGGCTGCTGGGAGAAATTTCCCTTTCTCTGTTTGCACAGCTCCCAGGGGCTCAGCTTTGGATTTGGACCCGCCTCTGCGTGTAAGTCACCTGAGGGCGTCTGTTCTTAGCTCAGACAGGACAGGGTTAAAGGAGCAGCTGATTCAGGGGCTCTGACTCACTCAGGCCGGGGGGAGGGAGGGGTATGGAGTCCAGGGCGAGCCTGCGGCAGCAGAGGACAGCCTAATGTTGCTCTAGCCTGAGGCTCACTGTGTGTTCTCCTGGGGATGTTGTCCCTGGATCACAGGACCCTGGCAGTGGCGGGCTGCACAGGCTCCCCGGAAGCGGGGTGTGGATAGTTACCTGTGCTCGCACACAGGCTTCTTGGTGGCGGCAGCAGCAGCCTTAGCGTCTCATGCCCGTGTCTGGGGTCCGCGCTGCTAGCCGTGGCTCGCGCCCGTCTCTGGTGCTCCTTTATGCGGCACTCTTACTTTCCTCTCCTTGCGCACCAGGAAACAAAGAGGCAAGAATAAGTCTCTTGCCTCTTAGGCAGGTCCAGACTTTCCCGGACTCCCTCCCGGCTAGCTGTGGCGCACTAGCCCCCTTCAGGCTGTGTTTACGCAGCCAACCCCAGTCCTCTCCCTGGGATCTGACCCCCGAAGCCCGAGCCTCAGCTCCCAGCCCCGCCCACCCCGGCGGGTGAGCAGACAAGCCTCTCGGGCTGGTGAGTGCTGGTCCGCACCAATCCTCTGTGTGGGAATCTCTCCGCTTTGCCCTCCGCATCCCTGTTGCTGCGCTCTCCTCCGCGTCTCCAAAGCCTCCGGCCTCCGCCACCTGCAGTCACCGCCGGCGAAGGGCCTTCCCAGTGTGTGGCAACCTTTCCTCCTTCACAGCTCCCTCCCACTGGTGCAGGTCCCGTCCCTATTCTTTTGTTTCTGTTTTTTCTTTTTTCTTTTGCCCTACCCAGGAACGTGGGGAGTTTCTTGCCTTTGGGGAGGTCTGAGGTCTTCTGCCAGCGTTCAGTAGGTGTTCTGTAGGAGTTGTTCCACATGTAGATGTATTTCTGATGTATCTGTGGGGAGGAAGGTGATCTCCACGTCTTACTCTTCTGCCATCTTGAAGCTCCTCCGGTCACTTATTTTTAAATTTGTTTCTTTTAAAAAAAGCTCTCATGGAACATTTAAAATATTTAAAAAACTGATAAATGCCATAAACATCTATGTAGCCATCATCCAGTTTCACCAACTATCAACTAACCACCAATAATGTTTCTTCTATACCCTCAGCCACTCCTCAACTCCTGTATTATTTTGAAGGAAGTCCCAGATTCCATATTATTTTATCCATAATTTTTATGCCCTTTGAATCAATATTATTTAAGTACCAACCTCCCACTAAACATTTGCATTTTAACTCATTATGTTTCAAATTTCTTATCTCCCCCAATACCTTGACTTCTTTGTAGCCTTTCCTTTCTCACTGTCTGCCATTAGTCTGTTGTTCTGTTCCTGAGTCCTCGTATTGAGGGACTTCATCAGTATTTCTCAAGAACTTTTCAGGAGTCATTGAATATTTGTTGCTGCTGAGGGAGATAGCCAATATTTCTGTCTAAAAACAAATTATTATATTTATTATTAAAAATAAAAGATAATATTTTGAACTTTGTTTTTCTAGTGTGTCAACTGCATCTGTCTTTTCAGGTATTGATTTGTCCATTGGTTTGCCCTTTGAATTATTTTTGGTGAATTTATCTCATTGCTTTGTTACACAGTTGGAAGAGGGTTGGCAGATTCCAGTTCTCTGAAGACTTCTGTTGTCTATTGTGGACTAATCCTGGGGTCTAATTTCAAGGTTCATTTGACATTTTGGTGGAAAATGTATATTCTGGTAACTATGTCCTTTGAAAAACTTTGTGAGTTACAAATGATCAGAGAGAGAGAGAGAGAGAGAGAGTGACAGAAGACATGACTGTTAAACTTTGATAAATTTATTAAGGACTCAAGATACTTTTTATGTTAGAATTTTCTTCATAGTTTAAAATACTTAGATTAATGCCTATGAATGCACATTATATAATACATATATATAATTTGATAATACAAATAATTGATTCCTCAAATAAGTTAGTTTTGTTAGTTTGTATTTTATCTATTTGGGAAACTTGAATAAAAAGTATTACACTTTTACTCCCTTTTGATTTTCTCTGCATTGTATTTATATTTTTCTTAGTTTTTTTTTTTTTTTTTTTTTTTTTGGCTGTGTTGGGCCTTTATTGCTGCGTGCAGGCTTTCTCTAGTTGCGGCGAGCGGGGCTACTCTTCCTTGTGGTGTGTGGGCTTCTCGTTGAGGTGGCTTCTCTTGTTGCAGAGCACAGGCTCTAGGTGTGCGGGATTCAGTAGTTGTGGCTCCCGGGCTCTAGACCACAGGCTCAGTAGTTGTGGTGCACGGGCTTAGTTGCTCCGCGGCATGTGGGATCTTCCCGGACCAGGGATCGAACCCATGTCCCCTGCACCGGTGGGCGGATTCTTAACCACTGTGCCACCAGGGAAGCCCTGTATTTTTCTTCTCTACGATTTTTTTTCCATAACTTATATTAAGATTTTCTTTTTGAGTATTACATTGTTTTTACTTTTCTTCATATGTTGGTAATCCCCATCTGCATTCTTTCCCATTATTCAATCTTCACATCCAAGTTCAGATCCAAGTTCAATATTTTCTAAATTCATATACTATGCGTGGATTAATAATGAGGACTACTCTTTACCCATTTCATACTCAACCAAATGATTAAATGTATTTTTAAGGAGCATATACTTTTCATACTAGGTTGAAAGTTCCTGGAGACCAGAATCTCAACCTTTTATATCAGTATCAATGTATCAACCTTTTGTGTCTGTATCAATGTATCAACATAAAATTAAATATGGTAGACTCTCCAAATATTTGTTGACTTAAAATCTAGTTAGGAAAAATCATGTTTTGCTACATGTTTCATGTACTTGCTGACTATAATATAAATAAATTCATCCGTGTTATGATCTTATGCATTATAAATATTTAAGACATCAGCAACATTAATGGAGTTCTAAATAAAGCATAGAAAAGTTTAGCCACAATTCCACTATTCAATTCCAATTTTTAAATTTTTAAAATTAAAAAATAAATTGAAGATAATTGATTTACAATGTTGTGTTAGTTTCTGGTGTACAGCAAAGTGATTCAGTTATATATATATATTCTTTTTCAGATTCTTTTCCATTATAGTTTATTACTATATTGAATATAGTTCCCTGTGCTATATAGTAGGACCTTGTTTTTTATCTATTTTATGCATAGTAGTTTGTATCTGCTATACCCAAACTCCTAACTTATCCCTACCCCTCCTTTCCCTTTTGGTAAGTTTGTTTTATATGTAAGCGAGTCTGTTTCTGTTTTGGAAAGAAGTTCATTTGTAACACTTTTTTGGATTCCACATATAAGTGATATCATATGATATTTATCTTTCTCTGTCTGACTTATTTCACTTAGTATGATAATCTCTAACTCCATCCATGTTGCTGCAAATGGCATCATTTCATTCTTTTTTTTTATGGCTGAGTACTATTCCATTGTATATATATGCCACAACTTGTTTATTCATTCATCTATATACAGGCACTTAGGTTGCTTCCACGTCTTGGCTATTATAAATAGTGCTGCTGTGAACATTGGGGTGCATGTATCTTTTTGAATTCAAGTTTTCTCCAGATATATGTAAGGGCAAATAATTTCTACAATGCTATAATTAGTGCCATAGATACTTTGTTTTAAAGGTCAACTTTATTAAGGTATAATTCACATACAATAAAATGTACCCATTTTTAGTGTACATTTTGGAAAAGTTTCAAAAAGTTTTCTTTTTCAAAAGAAAATTCTCAATATAATTTTGCAATGTTTTTTGGTCTTAATAATCTTTACAGTTTGATTATATATACGTATATTTAATTGAAAAAAGCTGTTAAAAGGTAAAAAATCCTACTCTTTTTCTAGCTATTGATACAAGTTTCCAGTCTTACTCTATGTACAATTTTTCTGGCTAAGACTGGCCCTGGGTAAAATTTGGAAACAAGCAAAGATTTTGCTTTAAATTTCCTCTTGGAGTCCATTTCTGCTTCCTCCTCATTCCAAGGAGCCCTGTCATTACAAGCCGCACCTCTACCTCAGTTGTTTATCACTTTGGGACAAAAGTATTTTACACTTTAGACTCCTGATTTTGTATTTAATGTGCTAATGCCTTTAGTGGTAGAGATTTTCAGTCAAATATATAAATGTCCCTTAATCATGTGTTGTTTGAAAACTTATCCGTTCTATAAAGTTACCTCTGACAGTACATTTGGTCATTTCTAGATTCTCTGACTTTTTCAGGTATCTAATTCCTATCCTGCAAGGAGTGCATGAAAGGACAAAGCATCATGAGTGTGTGTGTGTGTGTGTGTGTGTGTGTGTGTGTGTGTGTATGTGTGTACCAACATGTGTTTTATTGCCTTGGAAAGAAGTGGTATCCTTCTCCAATATCTTGTGTAGGATGAGTTGGAGAGTTTTCTAGTTTTCAAACTTTTGTAAATTCTCTAGTCCTGACATATCCTGTTCTTTGCCTGGCTGGGTAGACAAAGTGTAAGCTTGAAGGGCTACGCTGGCAGAATGACCTTTCATTCTCCCAGGTGGATTGAATCAGATACTGCTTTCCTCAAACACTCAATCACAATTCTTAGTCACAGACTAGGTCACAGCCAAGCAGTCAGCCTCAGGGTATGGTCATGTTCAAGTTCAGCTCATTAGTACCAGCCCAGGCTAGTCTTTTGTTTCTGTACTCATAGTTCTGTTAGGAAAGTGCAGGATTTAGGCTACTTTGAAAAATTTAATCCCGCCTTCCCAAGTTTTTGACTGTGGAACAGCTAGAGAGGGATGGACTTCGGAATAAAACAGACCCATCTGTGTGTGTATATATTTCCTCCCTCCCTTCTTCCCTTCCTTCCTTTTTTCCCTTTCTTGTTTACTGTTTCATTTGTTTATTATTGAAAAGAGATAAAAGAGCATGGTACAATTTCAAACAAATTTAAGAGTATGTGATGGAAAGTAAGCAGTCCCTCTATCTCAAGTCTCTAAACTCCTTTCCTAAAGGCAGCCACACTTAGCATTTTCTTATGCGTCCCTCTGTAAAATTTCAGTTCATAATCAAACACATATTTGTATTTATACCCTTTAATTTATATCCTGTTAAAAAGCTCAGATATACCTGGTTTATTTTCACTTGAAACGTGTCCAGAATATTGTTTCAAAACAGCACTTACAGATCTACCGCATTCTTTCTAAAGACCATGTTTGGCTACATAGTGTTCTATTGTATTGTACATACTTTGTTGAACCAGTCTCCTGTGGAGGGAACTTAAGTTATTTCTAGTCAAAAAATTCTTTTTGGTTATTAAGGATGATACCACAGTGAGTATTCATAGAGATACATGAGGATAATTATTGGAGACATTCCTGAAGTAGGTTGCTATGTCTAACATTAAACTTTTAATAGTTATTGCCAAATTGTCCTTCAATGAAGTTTCATCAACTTATCCTCCCTGTAACAACATTTGAAAATGCTTGGTTTCAGACTATTAGTATCAAACTTTTCCAACTTTGCCTACAAATTCATTTTTCTTCAATAAATAAGAAGCACTTTCTCTTCCTTTCTCCATTCTCCTGCCACCTTTAATTGTCTTATTTTTAATCACAGAACAAGATATTGAAGGTTATAACTTTTTAGAGTTAAGCATAAATTCCAAATGTTGACTATGCAGTCATTCCTTATAAGGAAGAAAGAGGTGTTTCTCTGGGCCTACATTCAATTTCCATGCTTCAGTCCCTCTTTGCTTTAACTCTGCCCACATGCTGGTTATGTGGCAGTGTTAATTGGGCATTCTGCTTTTTGAATCTCATGTAGAGTGCACATCCAACTAGTTTACCACAAAATTTAAAACAAAAATGAAGAGAATGAACACAGCCATTAGAGTTGTTGTGAATCATTTGAGTTAAATGTAAATGCAGAAAGAAAATAGGAAAACTACCATTAAGTGCACCTTGCCCTTCTCAGTGGAATACAGTACAGATTTACAATGTTAATTATTTCCACCATCTATCCGTTTAAAAGCTGTGAGATTGCAATATGAATATGTCAGGTATTTAAATACTAATTTTACTTAAAAAAATCTGTACTTTTTATTAAAATATCATTATGCATATTTTAAAGTTAAAACTCTGTGCTATGTAAATGTAGAGTAAAATTCCCATTTATCGTCCACTGAATGTGAGGGAAATTGGATTTGTCAGGAAGCTGATTGATATCTCGAAGTGTTTTGTTTTCAGTGACTGGCACTGCCGAGCTACAACCATCTATCATCTAACAGGTAATTAGTCAGATTTCTCATCATGAGCCTTCAATCCTGCTGTTTTATTGTTGAAATACCACAAACCAGTAGGCAATCTGAATGCAGATAAAGTTCTCTGTCATGGTCTTAAGGACAAAGACAACATTTTGCAATTCAGCAGTAGTGAGTTTGAATAAAAGTCACTGAAATGTAAGTTTGGGTCTTATAAGAAAATAAACATAATAAAAAATATAACTTGATACCCTACTTGTCCTCTAAAGTGACAACTGAGAAACTGGCTATTTACAAAGCCCCTTAATGTTCTAAAACGAACTTACTTTATTATAATATTTTATAAGTAGAAAGTTAAGTGGAAGAACATTGATCACATGAAAAATAAAGTTAGATAAAATAGATGAACCAGGTCCTGAATAGCTTTCATCCATTTTCTAAAATATTTTAGATGGTGGATAAAAATAATCTGTAATTAATAGTAGCTAATCATATGAAAAGTTTACTCCTTTTTAAATATTTTATAAGGGAGTTTAGAAATTAAAATAACTGGCAACTCTAAAGATGAATTATTTGATCACTCTTACATGTGCTTTGTACTAAACAAGCTTGCTTCTGAAATTGTTGCTAAGACACTTCTGGGGTCTTCTATGGTTTATAGGTTTCAGACAATTGATTCACATTTTTGGATCCCAAGAATGTTGGTAACTTTATACCATTGAATATTATTTTCTTGACTTAATTCAAAATTGTTTATTATCTTTCAGAAAAATGGATCTCAAAATACTTCAGCTTTCCAAAAAGTCAGAGATACCATAGTCATTACTTCTTAATGAAGTGTACATATAATGTGTCTTCTTTCAAACATTTTGTGTGGAAATGAATATATTTACATGCTTTCTCAAACCTTGGTTAAATAATAGTTTTCTTTATGCCACAAAGTAATGTATATGCAGCATGTGTACATTAAAATTTATTAGATAAGCAATGTTTTAATTCAATTACATAGTCATATTTTCTGGTAAATAATAGATTTTACCACAGAGAAAATTTTCACATAATTGAGTTTGATTTTAAAATATAAACTAAACTTTAGTTTTGTATGCAGATTAAACACATACTTACAAACATAGTATATAATGTGGACATTCCTATGTAGAATATAATATCACATATTATCAAGTTGTTTAGACATTTAAAATATGGCACTATAATTTTTCTTGTATTATCTTTATTAAAAATACAGCAATTTATACACATATCTTTGTGTTTCCTTAAATAGCATAAGCTTTGGTTCTACCATGAATATTTCATAAAACCTTTTCATATGAAAACAAATACCAATTTATTATAAATCATGATTTCTTTCAATATCTTAATGCAATGTAAAAAAATACTCTTGTAGGTATTATCACGTGAGAATAAAAAGTTGAGAGTAATTATCATTAAATAAGTAATTTTTTTTTTTTTTTTTTAAATGATGGAAATAGTGGGTTTGTTTCTTTGGAATCATGATTTTGGCCCACGGGCCCAGCCGCTCTGTGGCATGTGGGATCCTCCCAGACCAGGGCATGAACCCATGTCCCCTGAATCGGTAGGCGGACTCTCAACCACTGCGCCACCAGGGAAGCCCCAGTAATTTTTTTTTTTAAGATTTTTTTTTTGATGTGGACCATTTTTTAAAATTAATTTATTTATTTTTATATTTATTTTTGACTGTGTTGGTTCTTCGTTTCTGTGTGCGGGCTTTCTCTAGTTGCGGCAAGCAGGTACTACTCTTCATCACGGTGCACGGGCCTCTCACTATCGTGGCCTCTCTGGTTGCGGAGCACAGGCTCCAGACGCGCAGGCTCAGTAGCTGTGGCTCACGGGCCCAGTTGCTCTGCGGCATGTGGGATCTTCCCAGACCAGGGCTCGAACCCATGTCCCCTGCATTGGCAGGCAGATTCTCAACCATTGCGCTACCAGGGAAGCCCTAAATAAGTAATCTTGTTAGACAGATAAATAGAATACTACATACACTGTTGCTCAATATAGATCTGTATTACCACACAAAATGCAGAGTTACTAGTTCCCAGAGAATTTTATTTAAATATTTTTATGCAACACTGAATAAACACGAACTGAAAACTTAAATCAAACTTCTAGGCTCTTACAGGCATCCAAATGGAGCACACACACCCTGTTGGGGGAAGAGCATGTAGTTAGGGTTCTAATAAATGCAAAAATGCAAGAGTAAGAGCATACCTTATGGTTCCTGGAATAGCAAGGAGGCCAGGTAACTGGAGGAGAGTGAGCCAGAAAAGACTAGTAGGAGATGAGTTCAGAAGTGGAGTGACTTTGTAGGCAGGGCTTGTAGCTGTTGTGAGAACTTTGGTTTTGCCTCTGAATGAGGCGGAGCCACTGCAGGGTTTCAAGTAGAAGAGTGACATGGTCTGCTCTATGTTTTGTTTTTTTCGTTTTTTTTTTTTTTTTTTTTTTGCGGTACGTGGGCCTCTCACTGTTGTGGCCTCTCCCGTGGCGGAGCACAGGATCCGGACGCGCAGGCTCAGCGGCCATGGCTCACGGGCCCAGCCGCTCCGCGGCATGTGGGATCCTCCTGGACCGGGGCACGAACCCGCGTCCCCTGCATCGGCAGGCGGACTCCCAACCACTGCGCCACCAGGGAAGCCCCTGCTCTATGTTTTAATAGGATCTTGCTGCTGCTGTGTGGAAAACAGACTGAAAGGACAAAGGTGGAAGCAGGAAAATCGGTTTGGAGACTACTGTAATTATCCAGATAAGAGTGATTGTAGCTGTGACCAGTGTTGGGGTGGTCGATGTGGTAAGAGTTTGGATGCTGAAAGTATGTAGTTGGAAGATAGGGCAACCAGAATTTCCTAACAGATAGGATATGGGATGAGAGTGACAGAAAGGCATCCGAGAGGATTCTGAGAGGATCAGCAAGGAGAGTAGAAAGAGTGACTGGGCTGGGGAGAAGTCAAGAGTACAGGTTTTGACACAGTAGCTCTGAGATGTCTGTTAGACATCCCTTTAGGGAAGCCAAGTGGGCAGTTTTATATGCAAATCTGGAGTTTGGTGGTAAGGTTCAACTCAGAGACATAAACTTGAGAGCTGTTTGTGTGTGAATGGTATTTAAAGTCATGAGGTGGAGAGATCCCCAGGGATTCCAGAATTTGTAATAATGTTCAAAAATTAAGAAGAATAAGGTAGATTATAGCATCCGATAATACTAATGAGCCAACACATATAGAGTTTATGCCATGTATCAAGCACTGCTCTAAAGGATTTGCATTTAAGTCTTATAAACCCTATGAATTCAAAAAATCTACAAACAATAAATGCTGGAGAGGGTGTGGAGAAAAGGGAACCCTCTTGCTCTGTTGGTGGTAATGTAAATTGGTACAGCCACTATGGAGAACAGTATGGAGTTTCCTTAAAAAACTACAAATAGAAGTACCGTACGACCCAGCAATCCCACTACTGGGCATATACCCTGAGAAAACCATAACTCAAAAAGAGTCATGTACCACAATGTTCATTGCAGCTCTATTTACAATAGCCCGGGGATGGAAGCAACCTAAATTTCCATCAACGGATGAATGGATAAAGAAGATGTGGCACATATATACGATGGAATATTACTCAGCCATAAGAAGAAATGAAATTGAGTTATTTGTAGTGAGGTGGATGGACCTAGATTCTGTCATACAGAGTGAAGTAAGTCAGAAAGAGAAAAACAAATACCGTATGCTAACACATATATATGGAATCTAAAAAAAAAAAAAAAAAAGGTTCTGAAGAACCTAGGGGCAGGACAGGAATAAAGATGCAGATGTGGAGAATGGACTTGAGTACATGGGGAGGGGAAGGGTAAGCTGGGACGAAGTGAGAGAGTGGCATGGACATATATACACTACCAAATGTAAAATAGATAGCTAGTGGGAAGCAGCCGCATAGCACAGGGAGATCAGCTCAGTGCTTTGTGACCACCTAGAGGGGTGGGTTAGGGAGGGTGGGAGGGAGACGCAAGAGGGAGGAGATATGGGGATATATGTATACGTATAGCTGATTCACTTTGTTATACAGCAGAACCTAACACACCATTGAAAAGCAATTATACTCCAATAAAGATGTTACAAAACCCCCAAAAAACCGTATGAGGGAGGCAATATTATTATCCCTACCTTCCAGTTGGGAAAATTGAAGCAGGAAGGAGATTAAGTTACTTGTCTGAGGTCACACAGGTTATAAAGGGGTTGAGTTGGGGTTTGACCCTAGGCTGTCTGTTTTTAACCACAGACAGATGAAAATAAGTTGCACAATAACGTTATCAATGTGATATAAATATAAAGGCTTTAATCACAGTCATTTATTTCTGCATATGAACATATATGAAAATAATTGCAAAGGAAAGATCTGGATGTATACATGTCAAATAGGAATTAAAGGTTCGGAGTAGATCAAGGAGACTTAAAATTCATTAGTAGTAATAGTTAACATCTTTCGGGAATGCAAAACTACTTGGGTATATGCTTCAGTTTCTTGGTACCAAAATAGTGTTTATTCCTACCTTCTTTATCACTCTTGAACCTACGTAAATTCTTACTTGAAAAGCCTTCTTCGACATAAGTTAGAAAAATAATACTTAAGGATACTAATTTAGATCAGACACTATGAAACCAATATATCCCACACTTTTTTTTTTTTTTTTTTTGCGGTATGCGGCCTCTTACCGTTGTGGCCTCTCCCGTTGCGGAGCACAGGCTCCGGACGCGCAGGCCCAGTGGCCATGGCCCATGGGCCTAGCCACTCCGCGGCATGTGGGATCTTCCCGGACCGGGGCACGAACCTGCGTCCCCTGCATCGGCAGGCGGGCTCTCAACCACTGCGCCACCAGGGAAGCCCTATCCCACACTTTTAATGCAATTTTAGTGCAAGAAAATTTCATTAAAACAAAATTTGTCATGGTTGGGCTTTAGCCTGTATAAAGTATTGCGGTATCACTTATTGCCCACTCACAAATTTGGATTCATAATACCTGCCTAAGGTATAAAGAATTTTCACAAACTGAGTTTTGGATTTTACTCCAATATGCTCTATTATGCTAGTATTTTAAGTATCTTGTGAAGCGAAATACTAATTCAATCAAAGTATACTCTACTGCTTCAAAAACTTGCCCATGCAAATATCCTTGATTATTAATTCATTGAATCATAAATAAAATATAAGTTAAATTAATTTTGACTTTGCATTTGGTTTCATCTTAAGGCCACATTCTGCCCTTTTGCATACCAGCTGATGTTTCTGGAAAAAGGTTTGCAGCTGTTTCCATAGCCAGTGCTATAATGACTCACCTGCCAGACCTGTGCTGTGCTCCTTGTGAAAGCCCCATGGCAGGATATTGATTTCTTTAAAGGCTATTAACATGCTCAGGGATGGGGGTGTAAAGGATAAAGCAGAGGGAGACGGGAAGAAGAAACCTTAGAAACGTTCAGATAGGTCTTCAAAATGGGAATACATCGAGAAGTTAATCTGCTAGTTATCTGACCTCTACACCTTTGTAGAATGCAAGCCTGATCTGAAAAATCGCTTTGTAGCAAAGTTTCTATGAAATCTGGCATCTCTGCTTCAGGCTAGAACTACTAGGCGCTGTTTCTCACTACCATTTTCCATCTAGTGAGTTTTTTTTGTAGTAAAATGCCTCATGAATGTCCTTACATTTGGAAAAGAAGACGGTTAGAGCTTGTTTTAGCACATGGACATGATACAGTATGGTTACCATCTCTCATTTCTAAATTGATTAATTAGGTGAGCACTTATTTAATGTGAATGCTAAACACTAGGCTTGATGCTGGGTATGCAAAGGTGAATAAGTCCAGATCCTACCATCAAGGCAATCTGGGCTGAGAGGGGAGAAACACAACATATATGGCCACATATTAAAATGTGATAAATACTAACCTAGCATATGAACTAAGAAAGAAAATCTCTAAAGGTAGTGATGACTAATTCTCCTTTGGGTGGGGAGCACAGTTGGAAGGTTTCAAAAAAGAAGCTGACATTTGAGCTAAGCTTTGAGCCCATAGAGGTTTGAAGCATGGGGATGATCAGAGCTGTGTGTGAATGCTACAGATGTAGCCATCTGTGTAGGAAAGATGGCTGTGACTGGTGTGTTGAGGAGGAATGAAGTGGTTGAGAGATTGAAGCGTGTGGCTACTGTAATGTTCTAGTTAAGAGACAACGTAGGGCTGGATTTGGGCAGTGTAGAGGGAAGAAGGCATGAATAGGAGATTTTGGAGGTACATCTCATGGGACATGGTGAAGAGTTGATGGTGGTGGTTGAAGAAGGAGGGAAGGTGGAGAAGGGAGAACTGAGATTTAGTCTCAAGAACCTAGTGTATGGGGAGGGGGAAGGGTAAGCTGTGACAAAGCGAGAGAGAGGCATGGACATATATACACTACCAAACGTAAGGTAGATAGCTAGTGGGAAGCAGCCGCATAGCACAGGGAGATCAGCTCAGTGCTTTGTGACCACCTGGAGGGGTGGGATAGTGGGGTGGGAGGGAGGGAGACGCAAGAGGGAGGAGATATGGGAACATATGTATATGTATAACTGATTCACTTTGTTATAAAGCAGAAACTAACACACCATTGTAAAGCAATTATACTCGAATAAAGATGTAAAAAAAAAAAAAAAGAACCTAGTATAGATTACCAGAAGGGGAGAGGAGCTATTGAAGGGAGAGATTATAGTTTCAGTTTTGTGCACGTAGAATTTGGATTTTCAGCAGATTATTCAAATGGAAATATCATGCAGGAGGTTCTGCAGATGGGTCTGGAGCTCAGGAGGGAAGGGCCAGTTCTGGAATTGTTTATATTAGGACTCGTCAGTATACAGGTGATGGCTGACACCTTTTTGGCTGGTGTTCCTGAGAAAGTGGCTCTTTTTGATTCCTTCTCTAAGCTTCATTTTCTCAGGCTCTGTTCCTCATGTTCAGTAAATATGTTCTCATCAGTAAAAAAGGAATAGTAACAGCACCTACACTATGAATTTTTGATGAGAAAATGGATAAGGCAGAGAATATAAAGCGTTGTGACTGAAACCTAGTAAGTGCTCAATCCATGTTAGTGATTATTGTTGTTAGTTTTATTTGCTTGATAGCAGAGGCAGTAGAGGGCTGGGCATGGTGAGTGTAATGCATTCCTACAAGACATGTAGAGAGGATAGGCATGAGAGAAATGGGAAAATCCATAAGGAGGGAAGCTTTTTTTTTTTCAGAGGTGGAGAACATGATATATTTATAAGTTTATGTAGATGAGGAGAGATATTAAAGACACCAAAGAGAGATGGAAAAAATCTTGGAGCTTGGGTCAGGCAGCTTAGCGGACATGTTCCTAAATTCTCACCTGGGCTCTAGCATTCATGGTTGAGGACTTGGAGGTTCAGAAACAGCTTCAGTGGGAAATGAGAAAAGAGGCTGTCCTGGTTGCAGGGGTAAGGGTGTCTTTTGTTGGTTAGTCCCTAAGGTCCTACTGATTTTACCGGAACCTAGATTTGCTTCTTCATCAATTAATACCTTAGTTCATTCCTATAATATCAGACTCTCTAGTCATGCCCTACATGCCAGTCCAGTCTCTAAATTGCCAATTAGTCTTATCTTAAAATGCACATATTCTGATACATCCTTAGTTAAACCTTTCCCGTCTCCCCATTGCCTTTAGGAAGATCTTGATTCCTTAATATGTTTCTTTATTCTTACCCACTTCTCTAATGTGCCTAAGATTCCCGTAATTCTGAACTATGATATGTCTCTTTCATTAGGCTGATCATATACTGTATTGTCCAAAAGAGAACACTTTTGAGAATAAAAGAGGATGCTACTAAACAATTATGTCCAGACAACAGGCAAAAACTGGATCACAGTGTCTTATCATCTCCCTGATTTTCCACATTTGTGTCTTATTTGTGTCTACTGCTCATTTTGCTTGGAATACCCCCTCTGTCATTAATCCCATTCTCTCCCTGGTGAAATTTTACCCATCCTTCAAAACCCAAATCAACTTCCAAGTGCCAGAGGTAATCAATTCCCTCTGATTTCCCTGGCTGGCTCGATTAACCATTTCCTCCCCTATGCTTTTATAGCAGATTTTACGTACCCCTGCTTTAGCCCTTATCATGTTGTTGTGTAACTTGTTTGCTTTTATATCTGCCCTTTTCATTATACTGTGAGCTCCCCAAATCCAGAATATTGGTGTATATACTTGGCACCTGCCAGGCCGATAGAAGTCATTCATAAAAATCACATATTCCTTGGCATTGTCATTATTATGGATGTCAATTTCCTTATTAGATTATAAACTCCTGGAGTCTTTGATTGCTTCCAATTTATCTTTCTATCCACTTTAGTACTAGCACATTTTCTTGTAAATAGTAGGTCCTGAGCTGTATTTGGTAAACAGAAGAACAAAAAGACACTGAAAAATACACTTAAGTTTCAGGTTATTAGTGTATAATTCTAAAAACCTGTCCTTGAAGGAATATAGTACCTTATAGAATCCTCTCTTGTTAAATGATTTCCAACCTAAATTTTCAGACTTGGGTTAATTTTCCAAAGAGATTATTTTATGGGTAATGGTGATTTAAAGCTCAAAATATGTTTAATGCTTGGACAAGCAAATCCTTTTAACATCAGTTGAATTTAAATGTGCGATTTCTTCTTATTTCACTCTCTGCGTACAAAGTAGGGCAACCTCTATCCTAGGAGTGATCCAGATTCCTGAGCTGGGCTTTATTGGTTGTGTAGGGAGGGGTCATGAGAGCTTTGTGTGAAACAATTGAGGATTTATGACATTCATAGAGGAAGAACAGATGATGTTTTGTGAACAACAGGCATTATTAGTAGCTTTCCACAAAATGTCTTCCAGGGAGAAGCCAGAAAGAAGCCCTTGCCTTCTGATGGGAGAGACAAACTGCTCGGGGATCTGCCTGAACATTTGGGAGCTTCCAAATGTTCTCTGATGGTCTTTGCAGGGTTAGCCTTTTAGCTAGTCTACTCTCTACTAGTTGGCATTATTGAGATAAAATAAAAAACCCGAGGCTGGATTTTTATTTTGAAGTAGTTACTGCCGGAATCTTCAAACTATTTAAACTAGTTGTTAAGTGACACTATTATTTGAAGTAATTGAGGCTGTCAAAGGCTGCAGCTGTCCCGACCATAAGCAGTTACCACTCTGAGGTGTCAGAGACCAGGGGAATTGAGATTTTTATTATTGGTTTTATTTTTAGCTGGTGTCAGTCAGTCATGCTGACTGAGGGCTGACACTAAAGCCAGCATATAATGAGATGTCATGATTTGGTACTTTTATGCATTCACCTTGGGGCAGTCATCATACCAAGTGAACAGCTCACAGCATCTCTTCCTATGGCTCCTACTGCCATCTCTGGCTCCTGCTGTTCCTGCAGTCATTTTTCGCCCTCTCCTGCCAGCATCGTCTCTAGCCAGGGTTTTCCACCTCACTTTTCCCTGCTATTGCTGATGGCTCCTGGCTCCTGGTGGCTCAGCTAACGTCTGAAGCTAAAGGCTGCTCTCTCATTGAAGTGTCGTTTCCCAGAGTGTAGCAGAGAGCTGTGCACGGACTACTGTGAAAAGAAGCACCCGCCTCCTGCTCCTGTTGCCACTTGCAGACAAGAGAGGTGAAGCCCATTACAGCTGGTCAGATGGCCACTCAATGAACTGCGGTGTCCAGCTGTAGGGCAATCTTTTAAGCATCAAGATACTTTTAAGACTTTTTAAAACTGCTACCTATTATTCTATGTAAGTCCCAATTGAAATGATTTCTAGTTTCTTATTTTGTGCTTCGAAGGTTGGCAATAGAATATTTCTTATGAAAATCATTACAATAAGGAAATAAATGTGGGGCTTCCCTGATGGTGCAGTGGTTAAGAATCTGCCTGCCAATGCAGGGGACACGGATTCGATCCCTGGCCCAGGGAAGATCCCACATGCCCCAGAGCAACTAAGCCCGTGCACCACAACTACTGAGCCTGCGCTCTAGAGCCCGTGAACCACAGCTACTGAGCCCGCGCACCACAACTACTGAAGCTCACGTGCCTAGAGCCGGTGCTCTGCAACAAGAGAAGCCACTGCAATGAGAAGCCCGCACACTGCAACAAAGAGTAGCCCCTGCTCGCTGCAACTAGAGAAAGCCCGTGCTCAACAATGAAGACCCAACACCACCCCAAAAAAAAAAAAAAAAATGTGATAGTGCCGAAGGACATTTTCTTGTCCATCAGTAGCAGAATTAATAAATAGTTTTTGGTGATTGCAAACACTCAAAAACTTATCACCCTTTCTCTCTCATCTCTTTTTTTTTTTTTTTTTTTTTTTGCGGTAGGCCTCTCGCGTTGCGGAACACAGGCTCCGGACGTGCAGGCTGAGCGGCCATGGCTCACGGGCCCAGCCGCTCCGTGGCACGTGGGGTCTTCCCGGACGGGGGCACGAACCCGTGTCCCCTCCATCAGCAGGCAGACTCTCAACCACTGCACCACCAGGGAAGCCCTCTCTCATCTCTTTTTAAGCACAACTCATAGAATACTTTACACTTTGCCTTGTACCTTGATATTTTTCACTTAGCAACACATTTGAAGATTTTTTTCCTAACAGTACATAGAGATCTGCCTGTTCTTTTTAATGGCTCATGCCATTTTAATTAGTTGAATTACCAATTAGCATATTACTCCATTAAATAATTATGCAACAACAAAGGCTGATAAATCAGTAATCAACAACCAAGACATAAACTATAAATTTTGGTAGACTTTTCCACTGTAGAAGAGGCTTTTTAGGCTGCAAGCCCTATTTTTAGCAAACATGACTTCACATATATAGTTCATCCTCACAAAATGGCAAAAAATAGCTATCTAATTTATTCAATTTTCCAGTGACTGGCACCTTCGCTGTTTATTTCTTTCCACAAATGGGGGAACTAAAATTCTGGTGTATTATTCAATTAAACCAAAGAAACACAGCAAGTGGTATCCAAGCTGGGATTACAGTTCAGGGGCTCTCCTGGTTTCATGGACTGCTTATTAAGTCATGTTTCAATTAGTGCATCATTTCATATTCCCTGGTGTCTCATGCAAATGCAAAATGTTTAAGTTAAGGAGATTATGTTTTTAAGAACTCCAAATTGCATTTGAGCATAAATTCCAGGAAGCTGACTCACCTTCAGAACAAAAAAGGAATTTATAAGAAGAGGGTCCTGCAGTTAGGTATCTAGGGTCAGAATGACTGCATTTTGTCCCTCTTTCCTGAGAGTATTTGGAAGTGACTCCGAGGCCCAGATGCATAGCTCATAGTTGAATTTGTGAAAAATTCAGCTATGGGCTTGGGGTGTGCTCAGATTTAGAAGCAATACGTTTTTGTCTTTTTCCATTATTCTTTGTTGTGCTAGTTAGATGAACCTTTGTATAGCCACAGAATCTAAGTCAAGCCATGTGTGTAGCAGGGACCTCGTAAATACTTTATCAAATTGACTTTTTGTTTGACTTACTTCTGCTTGCAAGTTTCTGTTCTTAAGGTTTTATCTACTCAACATCTGTTGGTATATTTGCTGAAAACATTATAAAAAAGCATACTATTTCAAGACAAATAAGATGCTTAATATTTAAATCAATAAAAATACGATAAATACTTCATGATTGACATGACAGTGCATAGAGAAATATTAGTATGAGCTTACTAGAATTTGTTTAGCTACTGATTTAAACAAGTGAAAAACAGAGACATGTGGTGGGAAAGATTTTCTACTGCATCCACACGCAATATACGTACACATAATATATGATGTAGTCTTGTAAATCTGAAAAGTATACACTATGCTAATGCTCAATTTTATAATTTCTTTTAAAAATAATTATACCCTAGTGCTAAGGGCAGAAAGATACTACAATCAGTTTTCTATGCTTTCCTAGTTATGGGATGCAAACCAGCATGCCCACATACCCAATAGTTACCGTATTAGAGAACAAGCCCATAGCTTTCAGATACTAGATAAAACACACACACACACACACACACACACACACACGCGCGCACACACACACACACACACACACACAGAGAATCTTTTTCCTTTTAAAAACAATGACAAAAACCAAGTAGCATTATTATTGATATTTCAACTTGTCAACCACTGGAATACTTTGTTTATTAAAAACAAATCACTTGTTCATAAAACAAGTGATGTATTTTTGTTACTGTGAGTAATCTAGGGGTCTGCTTTACTTTTCTTATAGGGAAAAAAAAAACTTTATTTAAATTCTTGAGTCAACTCTGCAAATAGCCTAAACAACAACAACAAAAACCCTCATCACATTAATAGCATCATATAATTTTCTTGGTGAATTTTATTGTCATTACAACAGTGAATTTTAGTATAATATGTTAAAGAACATCTTGAATAAAATTGAGCCTTGCTCCTGCCAAACAAATATTTCCTGATCAGAATTAATTGCTTTATACTTTTCTAATTAATCAAGAAAAATATTTTAGAAACACCAAACAAGATACATACATCACACTTATTCTTTTAACACTGATACTCTCTACTGAGTAAGATTTAGACAAAGAGGACATCTCTTTCATTAAGGGTGCAGAGAGACACTGAGTGTGATGATAATGTGGTGAATTTTAATATTACACAATTTTGAAAGAAAGAGGTAAGTTACTGTGTTTTGTACCTAAACATACTGTTCATTAACAAACTATTTATAACATGATAATTTTTTTTCCAAACTGGTGCAGTGAGAATAACTATTTGTCAGGGTTAATTACCGAGAGCAGAATCCAGTGAACAGACTTTAGATTGAGCTTCCAAGAACACCTATAAGAGCCATACTACTGAACTGGGCTGCCAAGGGAGTTGCCGATGTTGCCCTGACCATGTTTAACCGGGAAGCTGCAATGGAACCACCCAGCTCCATGCTGCCTCTGATCCAGTTTCCACTGGCAAAATGGATGCCTCATGTCACTTATGCCCCATTTACTTCATATCCAAATTCTAGTCCTGCATGAATACATCTGATGGCAGAACGTAACATCTAGAAAGCTAACTGCCAGGGAGTCTGAGAAGTTCAGCTTTTAACTTTCTAGCCTTTGTAGCACACAAAGACACATTAGGAGGAGACTGGAAAAGATATTCAGCAAAGCAATTTACATAATATGCCATAGAAAAGAACAGTAACATATAGAGAACAGTAGCACAAAGGAATGCATACGTTAAATAACTATTAAAAGCTTAAATCATGGCAGATGTAGTTCTTTAGTTTTATAATTTCATATTCAGGATATTGATTCCTATTCACAATTCTCTTTGTTCTTGCATAGAAGTTCAAGTCCCCAATCCTTTTTTTTTTTTTTTCCGGTACGCGGGCCTCTCACTGTTGTGGCCTCTCCCGTTGCGAAGCACAGGCTCCGGATGCGCAGGCTCAGTGGCCATGGCTCATGGGCCCAGCCGCTCCGCGGCATGTGGGATCTTCCCAGACCGGGGCACGAACCCGTGCCCCCTGAATCGGTAGGTGGACTCTCAACCACTGCGCCACCAGGGAAGCCCCCAATCCTTTTTTTGATATTTGAAATTTCCCAAAGCTGACTTTTCCATAACCTTTCAACATATTTACCCTCATGACTCATTAACACCAATCCTTTTTTTCACTCCCCTACACCTACAATGTACAGCCATACTTCCATACTCACCCAGTAATGTCTACTTTGGAATTTTCTCTTCCTTTCTTTTTCTGGACTTATTTAATTCTTATCCAGCTCTCAAAGGTCAACACAAATTTTATTTTCTCGGTGCAGACCTTGTCAGCATCCATTTCACAAAATAGTCTTTGTGTTTTTTTTAAAGCATAAAATGATTAGGAAGTGATATTTTTAATATTTGTTTTGTAAATGATTAATCGAAGCATAATTGACTTAAAATGAACTGCACATATTTTAAATGTACATTTTGATGTTTTGATATATGGTTACCCCATTGAAATCAAAATTTCCTCCTGCCCTTTTTTCCATTTTTTTTTACTGTGGTAAAATACACATAAGACTTACTGTCATAACCCTTTTGTGTGTACAATTCAGTCTTATGAGATACATTCATATTGTTGTATAACAACGATACTTTCTTAACTGTCCTTGTAATGGCACTAGCTCTCTATATGCCACAAGTTATCCTGCTTTCTGTATTGGCACGATAGACTTCTTGGTCATTTGACTCAGGCTGTCTGGATAAAAATCAGGGGTTCATAGAATCACAGAAAGGCTGAAGACTAGGCTAGAAAGTGAATGAAAAACAAGGGTTAGGCAACTTACACCACAGCAAATATTAAAGTGGAGGGACAGTCCTTCCCATGTTCTCCCTATGCTTCAGGGAAATTTGAACTCCAGTAATCTCTATATTGTTAAGTCACATGTTCAGGATTTGAAGTCCCATGTGTGAGGCTGTGTTTCTGATTGGAGAACCCAAGTCAAGCATACAATCGCTGGCAGGACAGGGGCAGGGAGGGGGGCTGTCCTGCTTCCATGGGCTTCCATGGTGGGAGGGGTCCCTACCTTAAAGACTACACACAATAGGGGATTCCCTAGATGGGGGTTTTATCAACTGTTCATGCATCTTCCAACTCTCTAATGTGATTATAAGGCCTTGCCTTGTGTATCTCTCATTTTCCTATAATCGGAAAATTTCTAAATATATTGCAGTTGTCCATATACATTTTTAAAATTAATTTAAATAGCAAGATATTACTCTTACATTTCTCAGAGGTTATGTTCAACTAATACTAGTTCATTTGGTATAAATAAATAAAAATATAAATAAATGGGTGAATGGGGCAGTAAACCCAAGATTGCTGAATGTCTACTTCTATGTCCAATCACATTTATGAGCATATTTGGTTCATGCCAGATGGTTTTGAACAGGACCAAATATCAAGGACCTTTTACCGTGAACCAAATGTCTCCATGGATGTTTTGGACAGGACCAAAATGGCCTGCAAATATCAAGGACCTTTGGAAATTTTGGGCAGGACCAAATATCAAGGACCTTTTGGCATGGACCAAATATCTTAACGGATGTTTTGGATAGGACCAAATGTCTGCTAACCAAGTGTGTGCTATCTGAGAATATAGATACTTTTATTTCTTCCTTTCCAGTTTGAATGTCTTTTATTTCTTTTTCTTGCCTAATTGCTCTGCTAGAATTTCCAGGACTATGTTGAATAGAAATGATGAAAGCAGCCATCCTTGTCCTGTTCTTGATCTCAAGGAAACACTTTCCATCTTTCACCATTGAGTGTGATGTTAGCTACACAGATTTTTTGCAGTTTAGAATATTCCATCCACTTTTACCCCTGCTGCCACTTTTTGAGTATTTTTTTTATTTTTAAAAATTTTCTATTATTGCTTTTTAAAAACTCAAGCTAGTCACATGCTAGTTCTCTGTTCTGTCCTTTCCCAAACTATCATATTTATTTTTATCATTTTCATCTGTGTATCCATATCCTCTTTATGTTAGGGGAGCTTTCTTAATTTTGTTCTACACATTACTGATCCTATTTTTTTTATTATTGGTTCAGTTCTGTTCTTTCCCCAGTATGAATTTTTATTTTGTCATTGCACTTTAATTTCCTTGTATTCAGTCCGTATTGTCCATATTGTCTTTTTTCTTGGCTTGTTCTCTTATTATGATCTTCTGTCTCTTTTCCACAAAGGCCACATCTTTTCACATTTCGTTTTACATTTACACTACAAGTACAAAAAACCAACCTGTATTTACATATGTTGACATACATGAGAATGTCAAACAATTTTATAAAATTTTGTCTTGAGTACTGAAATGCAGCTTTCTATTTCCCTCTGTATCTCTTTTTATATTTACAGCTGTTTTTAAATATATGTGTATAATTTTTTACTAATACTGGTCTTTCCTATTTAACTTTAAACTTAATGCAGAAGGCCCATGTCTAATTTATTTTCCATTCTATGTCCAGTGCCTCACACAGTGCTTATTATGTAGAACAGGTTCAAAAAATATTTGTTGAACAAATGAGTAAATAAACAGTTTTAGAATTATCTCTATCTTTCCCTTATCATTATGTTTCTCAGAGACGTCAGGTTGAACTTGTACATGTATTTGTTTATCAATATGACAAGATCTAGCTACATTTAAGATTTTAAACATGGATAGGCCTGGACCTACTCTTGTCTATGTGAATCGTAGTTGAATGTTTTTTTCAGATCTGAAGTCAGAAGGTAAGTTGGCGTTCTATTCCAATTTCTAGCAGAAAATTTCCCTATACAATTCTGCCCTCATTAGGGTGCCTTCTTATCCCTCTTCCATGTGATCTTAACACCCTGTACTAATGGAATGTATTTAAAAACTACAAATTCCAGCATGCACTGCTACCTGGCTTTAGCTTGCACACATCCCAAGATGCTACTTGCCACTACCCATCCTTTTAGATGGTCTGTAAGTGGATGTGGTGTGCAAGTCTGGGGAGTAGTGATGGGGATGAGTTTCTGTGTGTATGCATGTATAAAATATTTTTCTAGCTAACTAAAAATGAAGCATCTTAAACTTGTGTAATAAAGAAATTAATACGTGGTATCCAGGCTGCTACAAATTGTGAATGTCTAAGTTAGAGAATAATCAATATACCCCCCTTTTTTAAAATTTTTTAATTTTTTTTTACCCCCCTTTTAAAAAGTAGTCTGTATTTACTGAGATGAAATCTAGATTGTTAAAAAAATCAGGACAGTTATATTCCTTTCATAGTTCATGGGTTTTTCACCCGAATTTTGATATTAGGAGTTTTTTATTCAGTCTCAATTTTCAGCTGTGGTGTGGGATTTGGTGTTTTTTCCTGTATATTTTAGTAGGAAGTAGGAAAACTTGTATAGGTGACTCTTTTCTAGATGTCATTCTAAATTGAAGATTCCTGAATTCTGTTTTCAAATTGATAGCTGGGTACTACCTGAAAGAATAGTAAATTCACAGAGTCTTCCACATCTGTTTTTCAAACAAAATGTGGTGATATCACCAGATAATGATCAATGAGGTAACTGGAGGCTCTCAGGAATTAAAGTGTGAAACCATGGGCCAGAATATAAGTGAAAAATTGTTCATACTGAGTCTGGTTAACTGTTAACAGGACACCATTCTACCAAAAGTTCCTAAAGGGTCTCTGCTAATTATGGACCAGTATATCTCACCCTCCTAATGGATAGCCAGTAACATCTGTAGTTAAAGGTAGGTTTTCTGAACAAATATCTTTGAAATTGATTATCTTTCCATCAGTGGCTTTATGGCTACAGCACAGGATATGGTTCCCTACCTTAAATCAAGTTTGGTCAAGGCATTAAGGAACTATTCCTCTGCCAGGGTTCTGCCATTCCTGGTCTCTGCCATGGTCACAATCTATCCTGTCCCCAACCAGCACTGGATGACATACCTAATACCACAGGATGGCCCTTGATTTCTAACCATTGTCATTATTTATTTCTAGGCAGAAAGCAGCTATAGTTGCTCTATATGACTTTATTGGAACTTTAAATGTTTATTTCTCAGTATCAGAGTTTGAAGTTTGGGAGAAATTTCTTACTATTATGATAAAATGCATTTATGAATTTCAACTTGGCATGAGGATGGAAGAGATGATATAGCGTGTTGAATCATATTAAAATTTTAATTTAAGATCCCTTAGTTTGGGCTACATTAATTTGTATAATCTTGAAGTAGAATTTTGTTAAAATGTGTCGCAGTAAGTCCTGATTGAACGTGTGAAATAAAAAGCTCCTCACCTCCAAGATAGGATCTCTTTTTCTTGGAGGTAGAGCTACTTTTCATTTTCCTCAACTCAACATGTTTAGGGGACAAGGAGATATGGTCAGCTAGTACTAACTGTTGATGGAAATGCTCTTGGGGCTTATAACCACTACTAGATCCCTGTGGGATATAGAGACGGATATGAAGATGAGTCAACTAATATTGAACTCTTTCCCAGTGAAAACCAAATAATGATGTGATACTGATCAAGTTGTTGGTTAGTCTGAAAGGGTGACTATTTGATAGTTATTTACATGTTTGCATGCCCAGCTCTGAATGGGAGAATATGATCTCTACTAGGCATCATTGTGAACAACCCATATGGGGCTGAATTGCATACACAATGCTTGCTCAGAAATCAGGCAGGGTCAGGGTCAAGAGTAACCGTGAATGCCGCCATTTTACAAACGAAGTAAGAGAGGCAGAAACTAGCTGAGAAATTCCTTAGGGTACATCCCAAATTAGGGACAGACTAAGAATGAAATTCACAAGCACTGTGGTTCCAGTCTGTTGCTTAGTCACCGAATCTTTCCTCTATTCAGCCTTCAGTCATGGTTCTCCCTTTAGATTGAAAGACAGATTTACTTATGAAAGTTGGTGCATATAGTGTGACGGGGAATGATCAGGAGCAAGAATCCAAGAGACGTTTCTAAATGTAGCCATTGTGGATGTGGGCAGATTTAGGCAGCAAATATTTTATTCATTACTTCAGATGTATCTTTCATTTTAAAGAGGATACATACTTTCAAAAAAATTGGCATTATAGTAAAGCAAGAAAGAACAATTAAAAATTAATTGTCCAATTATCCAAAAAAAAATCATTTTACTGAATTTCTTTCTTTGAACACACATATACAATTTTTATTATATGTATTATATTCTAATTTTATCAATCTTTAGACTATGTTTGAAATTTTTAAAAAGTAATTATAACAATTATTGTGAAGATTGGAATTTAATGGTTAGAATTCTAAAGGACTGGCTACTACTCTGAGGCTGAACATACAAAATATGACAGAAATTCAGGGTTTGCCATGCAGTTCTATAGAGATATAATAAATATTTGTTGAATAAATGAACATGTATATATGTAGGTAGATAATGCTTTATATTATTTATATTTATATGTGTGAACACCCATAATTGGCTCAAATGGCTAGGAAGAGACCAGAAATAAATACCAAAGTCTTCAATGGCATTTCTTTATCTCATAATACTATGTAATAATAATGACCATTTATTATGTACCTACTGTTGTACATAATGCCATACATATGTAAATTCTCTTTACAACAACAACCAAGAAAGAAGTGCACAATTATCTCAATTTTGCAGATGAAGCTTAGAGAATTGAAGTTATTTGCACAGGTTCACACAGCTAGTAAGTTGCTGAATTTGAACCAATTTATATTTAATTCCAAAGTCCTTCCATTTTTAATCAGGGCAAGGGGGTAATAACAAACTTCAGTTTCTGAATATCTATAGTTTCACAAAAGATTAGATGCTACTAAAAGACTAATAAATGAGGTTAGTCTCCTACTAGCCAAACTCAGTGACCTATTATAATAAATTATATAAATTTATTCCTCTGTAAATATATGGCATAAATATCTTTTATGGAAGGAAAATTCTTCTTTTAAAATTATCAATAAAATAAAGGTGTAGTGTTCTGAATGTTGTACGTTGGAAATTTACCCTCTGCTAAACTATTCTGGTCTACCTATCACTTTAAAAAAACAGTTTTGAGGTATACTTGAAATACAATAAACTGTATATTTTAAAAGTGTACAATTTGGTAAGTCTGACATATGTATATGCATGTGAAGCCATCACCACATGTCCATCACCCCACTGCCTTCATGTTTTTATGTGAAGCCCCCTCTCATCCTTTCCCCTCTCCCCCCTGCCTACTAGGCAACCACTGATCTATTTTCTGTCACTATAGATTAGATGATTTTGTAGTTTCCAGAGTTTTATATAAATGGAATTATATAGTGTATATATTTTTTGGTCTGGATTCTTTATCATAATTATTTAAAATTCATCCTTTGTTGTGTGTATCAAAAATCCATTTATTTTTATTGTTGAGTAGTATTCCATGGTATGTATTTACCACAATTTGTCTATTCATTCTCCTTTGATAGATATTTAGGTAGCTTATAATGTTTGGCTATTATAAATAAAGCTGCTATGAACATTCATGTACAATTTGCTGTGTGGACATATGCTTTCTTTTCTCTCAGTAAAATACCTAGGAGTGGAATGGCTGGATCATATTGTAGTGTACGTTTAACTATTTGAGAAATTACCAAACTGTTTAACAAAGTTGTACCATTTTACATTCCCACCAGTAGTGCATGAGAGTTCCAGTTCCCTATATTCTCCTCTACCCATGGAAAGGTCAGTCTTTTAATTTGAGCCATTCTGATCTATCTACCATTTAAAAATGATATTAACAAGTTAAACAATCATTCTTTTTTTGGTGGTATAAATATTCAAACTAGGATAATATTAGGCTAAAAATGTCAAAAGGATAAAGCCTTCCTTGATCACATTATATAACATTGTCAATTTTAAAAATATGTGATGATGTTATGAACATTTTTATTTCAGGGTTTTCCATTTAATAAGTCCTAGGTTAGAGAAAATGTTATTTATGGGTCTTTTTTTATGGCTTTCCTGAAGTTTTATAACTTTCATAGGTAAGTCATGTATATTTTTGTTACTCTAGTTTTAGTTATTTTGAATTTTTTTTGTTACTGTGAATATCATTTTAAAAATAATATTTTATATATATTTTCTATATTTTAAAAATATTATTGATTGTTTATAGGAACAATGTCTTAGTTTTATTCAACCTCTTTGATAAACTTTTAACAGTGGGTTTATCTATAGATTCATTTATATTTTCTATATGTAGGCAATCATTTTGTTTGAAATGACGTTTTTTCATCTTTTCCAATTGTATACCTCTTATTTGTCTTTTAATATTGTATAGCACTCAAATTAAATGCTTTTTCAAACCGACAGATTATTAAGGTTCTCTTCCTAGTGTTCATTTTGGACCAAACAGGCAAATGGTATGGTGCCCTTTGAAGACATGAATTCTAGTCTGTGCTACTTATTATCTGTGTAAACTCGAGCAAGTAATTTGTTTAACTGAGTCTCAGTTCCCTCATCTGAGAATAGGGATAATAAAAATATTTGCAAACAATTTACTGGGATGATATGAAGAACAAATGAAATAAAATATGTGAAAGCAATTTTTAAGCTGTAAACTGACATGCAGAGATTAAATTATATGCCCTTTATGGAGGAGCTATTGCATCTGTTTCTTTGGAGTTGTTTCAAGGGAGCTATTTTATCCTTAAGTAACTTTATAAGTAGTCATTAGCTTGTTAAGAACTTCTCTTTTTATTCAGTGATTGGTTCAGAGCCAACTATAAGAAAAGTTAGCATGACAAATTAATATAAATAATGAGAAAATCATAACAGTTTGGTGTTTCAGCAAAAAGGTAAAAATCTGAGAGAAAGCAAACCAAACTAATAAAGGTATCATATGTGGAGATGCTTTTGAGAATAAGACATTGTCTTGGTTTAGAAATTAGATCATAGAAAAACCTGCAATATGAAGTATGGTCACTCTAAATGACATAATTTGAACACAATAATTATCATTACAGTTATATTTTGGTAGTCTGTAGGAGTTCTACTCATTGCTAGATGACAAATTTTAAAGTAGTTTTCCTTTTTTATACAGAAAAATTTATATGAGAAATATGTATAGCCACATACTCCAGCTAAATGTACCAGTTAATACTGAATTACTCATAAAACTGGTCATCAAGAAATTGTTCTGATCTTTGAAGTAAGACTTGCATTCTGATCAATGAACATTCACTCTTGTTGATCAAAGGCAAACCAGTTATCAAAAGAAGAAAGAAAAACTAGGTCAAAAGGTGAAAAACAAATGGGGAATAAACTAAAAGAAAGTATCTTTCATTCCTAGATCACTAGTTAAGCATGAGTTTTTTTTAAAAAACATATTTAAACGTTTTAGTCATTGTAAGATACCATGGATTATACTAGTTTTCACCAGTTTAGACACATGAACAGAATCTATGGTGATTTGTATAACAGGCAATGATTTTTAAATGTGACAAATGGAAAGCATACTTTGCAATAGCGGAAAAGAGGTAATTTTGCCACCCTGAATCTACCCAGAATTTATAAATTAGGGTATTTTCCAATTGCTATTATATGTTCCTGCAACATGGATGAAATAATTGAACACTAATTTTAAAATTATGTCCATAAATCTAATGCCATAGTAAATACACTTCAAGCAAGTAGCACAGAGTTCTGACTTTGAGGGCAAGAAATCCTAAGTTTTTCCTGAGTTTGAGCTACTCCTGACTTATTCAAAGTGGATACGTAGAAGTGTGTTGTGGGAGGAGAAGAGGAGAAAGGAGTATCGGGAAGGTGTCCTCACGGGGAAATCATTGATCACAGAGAAGGGTATGTCTGCCAGCTGCGTTGTCTTGAGTCTGAGCTATGGAGAATGGTGTGTCGTCATGGCTTGGATGTTGACTCTTAAGGGTTATAGATTAATGGGTAGATTGGAGCTAGGTGCTGAAGAATGTTATTTTAGGAGAACCTCAAACAAAGCATCTCTATAAGCAAACTATGGAATTTTGTATATCTTCAACCTTTTCTATTATTTCTTCCAATTTTTTGTAACCTGACTTTTCTCAGTCTTTCATCTACCCTATTTCTACCATTAATTGGATTCCACTGCCATCTCTCACTACTTTGATGATGTCAGCACAGAGTTCCACATTTTCTTCTCTATTCTGCATTCTCATCTCTATCTCTGTGCTTGATTCATAAAACTATGGATTCATATTTTCTGAATCACTTTAATTTTGCTGAACTAAATCCTCAGTTCATTTCAGCCAGGTATCAACCACCATCCTGTCTTAGATCATGCCAACATTTTGAATATCTGAATATCTTAGAGTAACAAATCCCCTCATCATAATTTCATTGATTTCATATCTTTCACTCCTTCACTTCTACTACCATCCTATACCTTCTTAAAGAGTTCATCCCCTCCTTATGACTTTTGATTCTTTGATTTCTTAGTTGTCTTGATATGTTTCCTGCTCTATGCAGTAGTTTATACCATTCTTTCTGTCCAGAATACTATCCACCTATTGAAATACACTTCAGCATCCAAAGATCATTCTGAGTGCCATTTGCCTGAAGCATTCTCTGATGTCTTCGGTTGCGATAAAAAACCTTTACATTGATAAGTCGCTTTCTCCTACAGTATTTTATTTTATGATCATAGCAACCTTGTGAGTTCCGCTGTTATTGCATCCATTTTACAGGTGGCAGAAATGGATTTATAGATGAGGTTTTACTCCTTGTTCAGTGCTCTTTCTGCTAACCCAAACTGCCAGAAGCAAATCCTCAGAATTTGTTTAGTATATCGTTTGCATCATTCAATAACTTAACTTATAGTGGTTTATTGTGTAGTTATTTTTATACACGTAAGAGCTCCCGCTTCTATTTTTTAAGCTCTAGATAATGTCTTAATTTCCTTTAGAGTCCCAAAGCAACTGCCCCAGTGCCTTAAACATGGAAGATGCTCAATATATATTTGTTGAATAGATGAACAAATTAATTAAAGGACAGTACAAAAGATAGAGTGTTGGAAGCCAGACCCAGGATGCAGGGCAACATGCTTTCACAATACTATTTTGTAAGTAAAACAATTGAGGCTTAAAGGGGGCAAAAGGTTTCTTGGGGTCACATCACAAATTAGGAACAGAATTAAAAAGAAAACTCAGAGGCCCTGAGGTTCCACTCTGCTGCTTAGTCACTGAATCTTTCTTCTTTTCAGCTTTCAGTCATGGCTCTCTCTCTAGATTGAAAGAAAGATTCGCTTATGGAAAATGGTGCATATAGTGTGACGGGGAATGAGAGTCTGGCCCCATGACATTTCCATACACCCTTAACAAGATCAGCTGTGTTTAGCATCTTTCTTTATCAGTTTTATCCATTTCATGAGCTTTCAGGTTTAAATGTGATCCTTACTTCTTAAACGATCCCATAAATATGGGGATGTTATGAAGATAAGTGATGCAAGACACATAATATCTTGCAAGCTCCATAGAAGAAAGGTATTACATAAATACAGCATGATTATTTCTGCCACTAGCAAGACTAAGTTTACCAAAACATAGTTCACAGGCTGCTGAGCCATCAGCAGATGATATATATATATATATTTTTTCTCTACATGGATTAAAGTGGAAAAGATTTCTCTTAGGATATATGGGCCATTTACTCAATTTATTTTTTGGGGAGCGGTGAGGTGGTTAGTGGTGGTGGTAGAGGGAGAGAGTTAGAAGTGAAATTAATTTTAGATTAAAACAAGCACAGAGTGACAAACAGGAAGATTAATATAAAGATATAAATAGGAAATTAATACTAACCTGTGAAAAATATGGACTTGTTTGTCCCTTGCTTGCATCTCCTGTGATACTGGGTTTATTCTGAAACAAGTATTATCAAACACACTGAGTTCAGTTGAACTTAGAAGAAGAAAGATTGTGAGGTCTTCTGGGAGGCCTCTCTGTATTCAATAGAGATGTGATAAAATTTAGATTTGATTATAAGAAACATTGTTTTATGAAAATAGTTTGATATGAAATCAATGTTATTACCTGATTTGTTGTGATTCACACTTCTCATGTCTGGAAGGAATGTAAATTTCATGACTTAGTGGTCAGATAATAGTCTTAAGTGGTGGAAAACAGGGTTCACCTTTTTCTACTTTTGTTTCATGTACGTGTTGGTGTTTAGGCATTTTTTAAATCCACAGTGGAAAAGGTAGACTTCTATAGTCTGATGACCTGGTTTGATGGCTCCATGATGCAAATGACTGTAGAATTTACTGCCAGGAAGATTGACTCAACATTTACTAGGGAAAGTGAAACTCATTATCTGACAAAGACATGCTCCTAAAATTAGAACAGTGAACACTAAATGTCTGTATATATCTGGTCCGTGTGTGCAATGATCTGGGCATATATTTGCAGCTAACTAACTCTGGCATGCTCATGGGAAAGCTAAGTGGCTCAGAATCATCTAAGCCTTGGAAGTTTTACTGAGGTTTTTCTGTGGCCAGTGTGGGCAATTGGAAGAGTCTGCTTTGTACAGTTCTCAGGTTGATATTAGACTAATTCTATGGTGTGGAAATCTGAATCCTTGTCTGATTACTGAAGGTGAACCCCAGTTGTTCCGGGGGGTGGGGGGGTTCTGGCTTTGCCTCCTCTCCTTGAGGTTCTTCCGTAGAATGAGAATCTTGGATAGGCGCTTTTTAAAAAACATCTTTATTGGAGTATAATTGCTTTACAATGGTGTGTTAGTTTCTGCTTTATAACAAAGTGAATCAGCTATACGTATACATATATCCCCATATCTCTTCCCTCTTGCGTCTCCCTCCCGCCCACCCTCCCTATCCCACCCCTCTAGGTGGTCACAAAGCACCGAGCTGACTTGGATAGGCTTTTCAAGCATCATAAAAATTGTAACAGTTTTACCCACTCATCTGGAATCCCATGTCCCTTATAATTTTTCTGCAGCAGGTAATGTCTTCTCCAGGGCATGTGTCTGATGCTTTTTATGTCCTGCCTCTATTTCTCAACTGTATATTTCCACTAAGAAACTGAGGCTCAGGGAAGTGAAATGAAGTGTCCAAGATGAAAAGGACTGTCACATCTGGATTTCCTTGATTCCAAAGCCTGTGATCCTTTCCATATGCTACCATTCATCCAAAGTCTGACTGTAAGATGTGATTTTTTAGAGATATTAGTCCAAGGGCTTGTCCTCCATCAATTTCTGTGGATACTCATATGTTTCATCATTGTATCCAATTTGAAGCCAGAATGGCAATAATATTCATCTACATTAAATAAGACCTGGTAGAATTACTCTCCCTGCCTCTAACTTTTATTGAAAGAGATCACAAAAAGCAGGAGAATTTCTTTTAGAAACTAAGTGTTATAATTTTCTTCTGTGAGGAATTAACATGTTTTCTACTTTTGATTAATAAAAATTGCACACCTTTACAAGTTTCTTTTTTACACTGACTGTTACAAGGATCAGAGTTAAATTGGATATTTTTTCATATGAACTAAATAATGTTTTTGGCTAAAATACTTAGTTTTTCTCTTCTTCTTGGTTCTGTTTTTCTAACTTATTAAGTGTACTTTGCATGTTATTCACTTCAACCATCTCAATTCATGTCAAGTAAGAGTAAATACCTTTATAAAGATATTAAGTTCTATTCGAACTTAATCCTTCTACCTTTTATCCTTCTTATGCTGTCTTTAAGAGGGCTTATATGCTGTATAATGTATCCTCTTATAGAAGAGGATCTGAATTCTAGGTAAATATTCTAGGGAGAATGACCATGTTGAAGATAAAGAATCCAGTTAAACTTATCTACTGCTTTTTGAGTACAGACTACGTGTTAGGCATTGTGGGATACTATAAGCATTAATGTAAATGAAAACGTATCCCTTGACTTTTCCAGCTCACAAACTGGCATGCAAAAAAAATTGGCACAGTATATATTTAATTTTATAAAAAATTAAAAGGACTTAGAGAAAATTAAAAATCTCTAGAATATATTATGATAGTGACATTTTAAAACTTGAAACCATCCATGATAGTAACTTAAAACTTCTATTCTTGAAACTAAACAAGAATATCTCAACAACATATTCTAATGCGTGATTAACCTTGTGTTCTAATGTTTCTTATACTGAGCTTTTTATCCACTGCAACATACATCATAGTGTTGTTCCATGAACAATACACTATGCACAGGCAATTGCATGGACATTGTAGCCTGTGGATTACGTATCTTTTTTGGCTTATCAGCCCAAGCTTTTCCATTCAAGAAAGCAGATGGGGATGCAAGTGAGAGTGATATTATTTTAAGGATATTAAATATTTGATATTTGAATCTGCTCTCATTTATATGAAAAATGAATTATTTACAAACTACAACCTAATTGTGACTACAGTGTGTAAAGAAAATTGCTATGCCACACCAAAACAGGGTCAAAATGAATAGGTTTTCATTTTGTTCCAGTTTCAAATTCTTGAAAAATACTTGATCGCTATCCCTCTTATGGAGTCTTTGCTTCTCTAAACTTAATTGTTTTAATTCCTTTAAACCATTCCTTGTGTCTTGTTTTTATTGCTAGGCAACTCAATGCCTAGCTCTGTGTTGGTAGCAAATGGAAGACAAGGATCTACTAGTATCTGTGGACTTGTGAGCTTTTAGTCTAAATTAGCCACATTGATTGCCTGCACAATCAATTCATTGGATTCCAGGTCTTGTTTCACTTTTTACTGATAGTAAGGAAATCAGGATTGTGATCCTTGAATGTATTACTCTGAGAGTTTGACAAGACCTTTAACCTTCTTGTGTTCCTCAGAGTTTCTTATATTTCTGAAATTTCTTAGTTATAGAATAATATATAATTTTAGACCAAAATATAACATTTTCTAATTATACATATTGAACTAAGACAGACAGGTATATGATTTTGGATGGGCTTATGGGAAACTTTTACCATAATGATACAATACAAGAAGGACCTACTGTATTAGTTGGGGTAGGTTATGCTATAGTAACAGACGACCTCTGAATCTCAACATTTTATTTTATTTTTTTGCGGTACGCAGGCCTCTCACTCTTGTGGCCTCTCCCTTTGCGGAGCACGGGCTCCGGACGCGCAGGCTCAGCGGCCATGGCTCACGGGCCCAGCTGCTCCGCGGCATGTGGGATCTTCCCGGACCGGGGCACGAACCCGTGTCCCCTGCATCGGCAGGCGGACTCTCAGCCACTGCGCCACCAGGGAAGCCCTGTTTGTTTTGTTTTTGTTTTGCTATTGAGTTTTATAAGGTACTTATTTATTCTGGATATTGACCCCTTATAGAATATAAAGTTTGTAAATATTTTCTCCCATTCTGTAAGTTGCCATTTCATTTTGTTGACTGTTTCCTTTGCTGTGCAAAAACTTTAGTTTGATGTAGTCCCACTTGTTAATTTTTGCTTTTGTTGCCTGTTTCTTTTGATGTCATATCAAAAAAAAAAAATCATTGCCAAGATCAATGTCAAGGAGCTTTTTCCCTATGTTTTCTTCTGGGAGTTTCACAGTTTGGGGTCTTACATTTAAGTCTTTAATCCATTTTGAGTCAATTTTTGTATATGGTGTAAGAGTTCGATTCCATTCTTTGGCATGCGGATGTTCACTTTTCCTGACATCATTTCCTGAAGAGACTATTCTTTCTTCATTGTGTATTCTTGACACTTTTGTCATAGATTAGTTGACCCTGTATGTGTGGGTTTATTTCTGGACTTTCTATTCTGTTCCATTGGTCTATATGTTTGTTTTTTATGCCAGGATCATATTGTTTTGATTACTATAGCTTTGTAATATCGTTTGCAATCAAGAAGTGTGCTGTCTCTAGCTTTGTTTTTTCTCAAAATTGCTTTGGCTATTCAGGGTCTTTTCTTGTTCCATATGAATTTTAGAATTGTCTCTATTTCAGTAAAAAAATGCAAAAATGCCTTTGGAATATTGATAGGGGTTGCTTTGAATCTGTAGATAGCCTTGAGTAGTGGTCATTTTCACAATATTAATTTTCCAATCCAAGAACATGGGATAACTTTCCATTTATTTGTGTCTTCTTAAATTTCTTTCAGCAGTGTTTTATAGTTTTCAGTGTATAGATCTTTTACCTTTTGGTTAAATTTATTCCTACGTGTTTTATTCTTTTGATGCTATTGTAAGTGGGGTTGTTTTTTTAATTTCTCTTTTGAATAGTTCCTTGTTAGTGTATAGAAAAGCAACTGATTTTTGTATACTGATTTTGTACCCTGAAACTTTACTGAATTCATTTATTACTTCTAACAGTTTCTTGGTGGAGTCTAACTGGTTAGAAATGAATATTCTTTGACCCTACCATCCAACTACTAAATCAGTTTTCAGTTTAACAAGATTTTCAGGTGATTTGTATACATTAAAATTTGAGACACATTCATTCAGACCATTCTGCAGGCAAATGCTGACTGGCTTTAGGAGTAAGATAATTTTAGAAATATGGAATAGTGACTCTAATTTAACCTTTAGATTTATTGGTTCTCTAATTATATTTTTCCAGAATTTTATGAACGAAGTAGGTCAAAGTTTTCAAATTGTGCTTTCAAAAATGTTTAATTTTGTTAAATCCAAACTGGCCTTGTAATTAACTTTAAACATGTAACAGCTAAAAACCTATATAAATTCAGAAATGCAGTCTTCTTATAAGACTGTAGACAAAAGGACCATTGACTAGGTACATGATTAAAGTAATACAGTTTTCCCTCTGTATCTGCTGGCTTTGTATTTATGTATTTAACCAACCATGGATCAAAATCCATGGATGTGAAACCCATGGATATGGAGGGCCAACTGTATTCATTGTACTACACCATTTTATATAAGGGACTTGAGCATCCTTGAATTTTGGTATTGGTGGGGGCTCCTGGAACCAGTCCCTCCCCTTCCCCACCAGATATCAAAGGATGACTGTATGTGTAGAGAATAACTTTAGTGGCTGGTTTGCATTTGTTCTCTCCATGAGTTGATTAAATGTTTTAGATACATGTCTGTTGAAAAAGAGTGAATTTCAGTTTATAACTATGGAATGTGATAAAAGGTCCTGTGTTATGATATCTATATCTATTTATCTATCTATCTGTCATAAAAAAGTGTCCAGTATTTTATAGTATCCATGTTATAGTATCCATGCCTATGCCAGTGTTTATGTTTATAGCTACATATATGTAATTTTAATCAAAAAAGAGTGAACTTGTGGTTTCTTAGTCATTCTTACGGGTCAAGGATGTTTGGGAAACACTGAAATCAATGAGTTAATGTATGTATAAATTTTTCTCCTTTTAGAAGAAAAATAGTTCATAAAATATTAAAATTAATACATTCTTTTAAATTTTTAAATATGTATTTAGAGTTAACTCTAAATTTAGTATTTTGAGTTCCATATTTAGTATTTTATAATTCATAAAGGTCTAAAGCCCTTTGAAAAGTCATAAAAATTCAATCATTTTTACTGACTTTTAGGTTTTTAAAAATATATAAATTAAAAGAGGTAGTCCATGTCATTTGTGAAAGTGGATATTTTTATGATTATGAAAGAATGAACTAAGAGAGTATATACTCAACACAATCATTGGTGTAAAGTATATCATTAACTTGTTTGTCATTTATCTTGATGTTGACCTCTGCGTGTTCAGACTTAGGGGGTTGTAGGACCCGAATATTTGGTCTATATCTATGAACCATGCAGGGAGACTTCAAGTCAGCTGCTGAAAAAATAAATGCAAAATCAGAAAGAGACTACAATTGAGCTGGCTGCTAAAAAAAAAAAAAAAAAAAAGGAAAACCATATTCAGTAATTATCTCTGTCTTTAGCTTAAGGGTGCACCAAATGTTTACAATCACTCGTTTGGCAAACTGAGTTTTTGCATATTACTCATGGTTCAGGAGCCAAAACCATATGCTACTTATAATAATGTACTTTTTAGGGTACAAAGTTATCATATTCAAGTCACAGGAAATGTTTACATAGGAGCAAAATGCTCTAGCATCAGAACAAATCAGTAATATTTCAGAGTTCAAATTTCCATATGCTTCCTTGGCATAATAAAGAAGAAAAATTCTGAAGTTGTATAATACACTTTAATTAAAAACAAAACTTTTCTACAAATCATGGAAGTTCCCAAATAGTGCAGACAGATATGTTATTTTGCTGTATCATTTATCATCTTTAAGTGGAAATAAGAATAGAAGCTATAATGAAGATATTTTGTACCTTTTCCTCTCAGAAAATATCAATTTATTTTGATCAATTAAAATAGGGTTTTGTGTGGATTTGGTTTTAGGAGTTGAGCCATGTTAGACTGCATCGGGAGAAACTGAGCTATGTTGTCTAGGTGATACAGAGGTATCTAAAGCATTTAAGTCTTTAAAAATAAAACCTCTATGAATTGAGGTTTAAGTTCTTAAGAAAACATCTGCTCATTTTTTATGTTTGCAAACTTATGTTCTTTAGGTTTCTTTTTATCATAAATATAGTTTATACCAATAGTTGATGATTTTGCTATTATTTAAAAGCTTATTTCACAGTTATTTTGATGCTCTTCAATGAAGAAAGGTCAGCAGGAGTACATGTAACAAGATATTTTCAAAATAGGATCCTGACTATGATAGGAAATAGTCAATATGCTTGTGAAAGAATTCCGTTTATGTGATGAGTGATTTAATGTACATGCTTATTCTTTGCGGAAAAAAAGTCATTTGAATTATTCAGAGATACCCAGAATAATGAAGTTATTTATAGTCATTTTTGCAAAATATACTCTTGCACAAAGGTGAAAGAAATAACAAAATCAATTTTTTTGTTGTTTTTCAAATTGAAGTTTCAGCCTTAAGTCACTAATGGGAATATTGAAGAAATGACTGTTGAAATACTTCTTGTTTGCAAAAAAAGCATGATTGAATTCAATCATTTAAACCTAGGACTTGGAATTATCATCAATTTCCCCAGACTGTTTAGATTAAAAAACTCTTGGATTTTTTTCACTTTGTAAAAGTAAGTAGTAGAGCTGTTAATTTCATATGAAAAAGATAACAATCTCTATTTAGATCCTTGTTTTTAATAGTAATTGCAAATAAAGCAAAGAGCAAAATTTCAGATCTCCCTTCCCAATCATATCACATGTTTTAAAATAGAAAATACCAGCTTTTGTACTGTATCTCCAAAGTGTAGACTAAGGAGAGCACACAGCTTCCAGTTGCATGGGTATTATATTTTGAACCCAGTAGCAGTAAAAGCATTTTCACTGTTGGATGAGTACATAGGCTTGAATGTGTTTTTAGCCAGGATCAAACATAAGATAAAATTTTGCTTTTTTTTTGCACTACACTTTGAGTTGCACCTGGAAGTAAATAGCTAACTAGAATAGACGAACGATGTGCTCAGTGTTGCCAAGAGCCATGGAGTAAGTACCTCTCCCTGTCTGGGTTCTCCAGTGAACTCTTAAACCATTGGCTTTTAATCCAGGAACACACTCTGAGGAGCGTGTCCCCTGCTCTTTATTACATTCCAGGGGCAACTCCATCAAACTGCATCACTGTGGCTTAGCACAGCGCTTACTCTCTCTAATAAAAAAAACACTCCAGGTGCTATATTGAATGGATTATTATCAACGGAGGATTCCAAAATTTCGTTGATGCCCTCCTCTTGCAAGATTCAGCGTAGCCTGAGGTCCCAGATGTGTTTTATGAGTGCCAACATGACAACTGAAAAAGATCGGGCCGGATGCATAAAGATAGTCAGCAGAGAGCAACGTTCCATATTGTTGGCTTAGGAAACCATTTCAGCAGAAACAAAGATGGTTACTAAGCCCCTTTGTGAAAAGGGTATCAAAGGTAAAATGGTTGATAAAGAAAAAAAGAGAAACAGCAATAGCGAGGGTGAAAGAGAAAGCAAGCCAGCGAGTGAGAGAATACCAACAGGACCTACAGCATTGAGGAAACAATTCCTTAGATACAGTAGTTACCTTCCAAAAGGACTAAGTACCTGATTCCTTCTAGAAAGAAAACCAAGAACTTAAGAAAATATATAAATGACGGGATTCATAGTCCCTTTCAAGATTATTTAAGAAAAGTATTTTAATACTAATATAAAATAATCAAACCCTGGTAAACTAGGCAGCATATAAATTTTTAATGATAAATATTTATCTCAAAAGTAGATTTTTGTGTACAAAATAATTCTTTGAAGTCAAAGACTAAATTCCAGCATGGTACACAGTGATCTCTTACCTGCTGCTTCTTTTCTTCCCTTATGAGTCTCCTCCTTTAAATCTTCCTGCTCTCACATTTTTATGTTTCGTTAGCAGTGAATGGTACTATTATTCTCCACACACACCCGTTTTTTCCCTCATCTCTGTGGCTTTGCATATAATCTCTTCTGCACTTAGAACTCCAGTTGCTTTTTCGTCTATCTAACGCAAGCCTTATATTGAGGTTCAGATCAAGAGGTGCCTCGTCTAGAAAGCCTTCCTTGATGTCCTCACCTCCACTCAGCACATGTGTGCGCACCCTTAATACCTACTGCATTTCTCCATTGCACTGTAATTGCATTTTTCTATGTCTTTCTTCTTAACCTGTCTCTCACTTGTTTGACTACAGAAACTGGATTGAATGCATCATTAAATTCCATGTTTCCAGAACTTAGTGGCTGTTCAGTAAATAATTTTGGAAAGAATGAATGACTGAAGTGTCTTTAGTAACTTGTAAACCTACCATTAGGAAAAATCAGCTTAGATAATTTTATGAAGGGCAATGTTTTGAGTCCCAGATTTGCAATACTTGTGGGCTTCAATTAAAAGCCTTTAATTGCTGGCTAGGCAAAGCTAGGGTTAGAAAGATACTCTTGGTAGGTAGGAAGATATTGAAATGACTATTCTAACAGAACTAGAAACATTGGTACATACTGCAATGAGTCATTCAGAAACTGTGAATTTCATTTCATTTAATATCTCTTTAAAAATAAAGTAACTTCTGTCATTCATTCACATATTTATTTTTGAGAAATTATAATGAGCCAAGCCCTATGTTAGGATCTGGGGAAACAAGGCTGGATACGACACATGTTTTGTCTGTGAGAGTTCACAGTCTGGTCAGAGGTAATACTATGGCTAGCAGACAATCCTATGGGGATGAAAGATTTTGAGTGATGAGAATTTAGCCTAGTACATGTAGAAAAATCTTCAAATAGAAACAGACAAGTTAAATCAAATCTGCAGACTAAAGCAGTATGGGAGATGGCAAGCCAGAAGTTCTCAGGAGCCATCAAGGTGGGCAAGAGCTCAGACTTGTGTGATTTATTTTCCTGGGAAGGATTTTCATGGAAGAAAGAGAAGGAAAACAGTGAAAAAGCCTGCTTGAGATAGATTATGGTGGTAGAGGTGGAAGGGTTACACCTTTGTTCTATAAGCTTGTGATACTGTCCTGAACTTAGCCTCAATTTCCTCCCCTGTAAAGTGGGTATAGAGAAAGGGTGATGTAAAATCTTTATGCAAAGGCAAAGTAAGAATCAGACAATAATGCTGTTTTTTTTTTTTTTAAATCAAGACATTTTTAGCATACTTTTATGCAGAGACTATAAATGCTTTGGGTGTTGTTGGCTCTGGCTGAGGTGCCCCTGACAGAAGACCCTCTGAAGGCCCCAGACAAGGCAGTGCTGGCTGAACAAGGCTCACTGAGCTCAGGAGCACAGCCTGGCCTTCTCTTCTCCACATTTGTAGCTCGAGGCCTTAACCTCTTATCGTTATTTTAATGATGTTTTTATGTTTAACTGTAAATCACATTAACAGAGTTTTGACTGGTATGTCAGAGGGCTCAAAACTGAGTTAAACTCACTCTAAGAGCTAAAGAATTTGTCAGGTCTGACGTGTTTAGTCAAGATGATCCGTTCAAGTGTGGAGATGTCGGAGAGATAGTGTAGGATGGTGTTTAACTTGTTTAGGATTTGAGGGGCGGAAATGAACTTGTAGTAGAGCTTTTGCTCCATAGTAGCAACTGTTAAGAGGATAATTTATGGCTTTTGTTAAGGACATTAACCAAGGCAAAAATGTCCCTGTAAAGCAACTAATTGTATATTATGCTTAAGTTATTTTCTGAAGAATATGGTCACACCAGAACATGGCGTAATTTAGGAAGGATTAGTGAAATTCTATACTTCCCTTATATTTCATAAATGTATTGTGGCAATGAAAGACAGGCGTTCATTTTTCTGTATTTGGAAATCATACCTTTAGGGGTCGAGAAAAACCATTTGTGAGTTTTTTTTATTACAAAATAGGTGTTTAAGCAAGAGCAATGTAAAATATAAAATAGTGACTATTAATACTGTTAATATTTTGATATATATAGTATTTTCACTCTTTTATATGAATAATATTAGTCAGGATACCTCAACTGCTGAACAGATATCCTCTAAAATATTGGGGGCTTAACGCAAGAGTTTCTTTCTTACTTAGAGGGGATTGCCAGCAGTGGGGGGAGCGGCGCAGGGGTGCTCTGGTCCATGCGGTCACTCCGGGCAGTGCCAGCGTGAAAGCCTGCTACTGGAGATTCCTACCCTTTGACCTCCAGCCAGTGGGGAGAGGGAGAGGATGGTAAGAGAGGTATTTATACATTTTAGACCGCAAAATGGTGAACTATCAATACATTTCTGCTTACACTAGGAAACGTAGTCAAGCAAGATGCCCAGTCTGGAGGGGAAGCAAGTTGATGTGCATATTGTCTCTGTGCCATAGCAAATATGTGTGTAAACAGGCTCACACACTACTATACATTCTGTTTACTATACATTCTATATGTACAGCATTGTTTATTTACTCAGTCAATGTATCTCAACTACTTTTCTTTATTTGTATCATTGTTTGATTGTACTGCAATTTATTTTCCTTGTTAATTTCTTGTTAAACATTTTGGTTATTACCAGTTTTCATGACTGTGTGCAGTACTCTAATAACATTCTTGTACTTTTGCTTACTAGCCAAGTTGCTTTCTTAAAAAATTCCCAGAAGTAGAATTTCTGGGTCAAATGGTATGCAATTTAAAAAAAAGACTTCTGACGCTTTGACAAATTTCCTCCAGAAATTTATTTTCCTACCATCAATGAGTGTACCAGTGGATGACATTTTCCTTTTGAGTAATGGGGCCTTAGGTGGAAGCTGAAAATTGCACTTACAGTGTCCTTTTTATTTTTGTGTGAATTAAAGAATCAATTATCACATACTTGAGCATCTGTTGTACTAAGTGACTGGCCTGTGCTATAGGGAACTCAAGAAAAGTAAGCAAGCTTGTTTTTATTGGGAAACAGTACCCTATTCTATATATTTAACACAAAAAGGGAGTTGCAGTTTCCTGCCTCTCCCCAACTCAGTAACTGATGCTTTGGTTTTTATTGTGGCTATAGAAGAGAGTAGGGAGACTAAGGTTTTTCTTAAAATTATGAAGGATGAGACACCTATGCTATAACATATTCAAATGAAAAAATAAGGTACTTAAGTTTATTCTTATTGTGATAATGACTTCAAAATGACTTCTGGCTACAGGTGGCTGCAAGTCACAAAATTAGGTAAAGGCAACACTAGTCCAAGGAATGTCTAGAGAGGACCTCAGAATCATGCCTCAGCTTTGGCTTCATGTATTTCTTGAAAAAAAAATAGGATATGTAATTACATTACTGTTGTATTGATAATTAAGTTATGAATTCCCATGGCTAGTAGTAGCCAAAGATAAGCTTAATTTTTAAGTTTAGCTTTAAACATTAAGGATACTTTTAAAGAGGTGTAAAGTTTGAGGCATCTCGTGAGCTTTCTTACTTTTTCTCATTACTTTGATGATCATTTTCTGAGTAGCTAATGACCACTATGTGCTCATTTTAAAATATAATGTTTGGATATACCCTGAGACCACATAGATTGACTGTATTTCAATGATAATTATATCTTTTCTTTCATTTTTTAAAATTATATTGGATTTAACTTTTATTTTAAAGTTATGGATTTCTCAGATTTAGATTTGTTGCTATGTTTATGTGTATATTAAATGGAAATAATTTATTAAGAAATTCATTAATTAGATTCTTGTTTGCTTTCCTATTTTAAGCTATATAAATTTTTAGTGAAAGTAAGACCCTGTGTCTTCCTGAGATGTAGTGTCTATAGAAATGCTATTTCCATGAAATGGAAATATGGCCTTTGTTATTAGATAGATGAGTTATAGGTATGTATATATGTACCTCTATGATATATATAAACATTTCTGTGAGCAGATAAATTGATGCACATTGTATAGAAATCAGAAACTTTTCAGATAGATACTCTAGTCTTTAAATACTCAGAATGGCCCTGAGAAAGTTAAAAGAATAATAGAGTAGTTTTCAAATCTAGTAGGCATAGGTACTTGGAATTGAGACAATAATTACAGATGTGCCTCCGTATCTGTGGGGGACTGGTTCCAGGAACCAACCCCCAACAGATACTAACATTCACAGATGCTTAAGTCACTTATATAGAACAGCATAGTATTTGCATGTCATCTGCACACATCCTCCCATATTCTTTAAATCATCTCTAGATTACTTATAATACCTAATACAATGTGAATGCTGTGTAAATAGCTGCTGGCATATGACAAACTCAAGTTTTGCTTTTTGGAACTTTCTGGAATTATTTTCCAGAATATTTTCTATCCTCAGTTGGTTGAATCTGAGATGTGGAACCTGTGGATACAGAGGGCTGACTCTATAAACAACAGACAAATAAATCACACGAAAAAGGAATTCCCATTTAGGTATTTTAAAATACCTAAACTGAAATTCTCAACGTCTAAACTTGCCTCTCAACTACTTGTTAACTTCAAAAACTTTTTTTTAAACCTAAGGCCATTGACTCAATTAATTCATCAAGCACACATTGTGTGTGAGATACATAATCCATTTTTCTTAAGTCTTCATAGTCTGCTGGAGGAGACAAACAGAGAACCACAATTCAAAATGATAAGTGCTCTCATAGAGGGAAGTCCCAGATTCTCTGGGAACATAAGAAAGAGACCGAATCTAGAATACCAAAAAAGGTACCTGAAGGAGGAGGTCAGAGACAGAGATTGTTTTATATTTAAATTGACTAGTTGTATTTTGAAGCATTTGCTAATTTGTTAGTTTTGAAAACTTCTGAGTTATCACTGTTGCTAAAGATTCTTCTGACCATTCAAAGAGGAACACGTCTAGCTGTTCAAGTTTATGAAAAAGGACTATAAAAAGTACTGGGAAGGCAGTCTGTAGTGAACCGTAGTGGTCTGTGTAACTTGTCGTCTTTAGACTTCAATTATTATTGATGTTACTATTCCAGACAATACTATTTGCAAATCTTATTGAAGTGTACACATCCTAAACTTAGGAAAAATATATACTGCATAAATATTAATAATTATGATGACGTGTGAGTTTTAATTGTTTATCCTCAATCCTGTAATTTTGCAAGTGATCACAATGAAGTCCAAATAGACTTGAAATGGCTTAGGTCAAGGGGGGTTTGAAGGACTTGAATTGGACTGAGAGAACATCAAAAAGGACCAGAGAATTGACATGTACACACTGCTGTATTTAAAATGGATAACCAACTGTATAGCACAGGGAACTCTGCTCAATATTATGTAACAACCTAAAAGGGAAAAGAATTTGAAAAAGAGTAGATACGTGTATATGTATAACTGAATCACTTTGCTGTACACCTGAAACTAACACAACATTGTTAATCAACTATACTCCAATATAAAATAAAAAGTTAAAAAAAGAAAAGGACCACAGAATCTGCAACTTAGGGTCGGAGTGGCCTGAGGTCAGGAAGAGGGAGGGTCTCTGTAAAAGTCTCCCAACAGCTGGGTTGTAAAAGGTACAGCTGGAGCAGTTGGAAGAGAGATTGGAAAGGCCTGAAACTGCAGAAGAATGAGGGTGAAATGAGATGTGACTTGCTCAGGACAATAAAGGAAAGGCAGGAACAGCTGCAGGGTTTGGATCTGAGATGCACTGCAAACTCAGTTTGCAGACGGCTTAAACGAATAGTGATGGGAAATGTATATTTATGTATATATAGATCTGAAGACACAGAAAACAAATGCTTAGGAAAAACTAACATGCTTAGAAAGTTCTGAGCAATGCACTGGAGCAATGAGGATTAAAAGCCAGAGAGAACTGAATTTTGATTATGCTTTCATGTTAGCAATGTACTGTAAATACCATGCTAAGAAATACTTGGAACTCTACACTGGTCACCAAAACCAGTTATGTTCTAAGTGAGTTTGGTATATTACAAGTTCTTAATTGGAGCCTTTAAAACATGCCCCAGTCTATTTTTACATGGACTAATAGGAAATCAATTTAACTTGCTCTACAACAGTTTAAAAATGTTAAAACATTGCCATAATTTTGAGATATTTTTCATCATAGTTGTAACAGGGTACAGTAGTCGATTAATTTTTTCCTTCATTGTTAACAATGAGCTTTTATGAAATTGCTGCTTGGTGCAAGAACTGCCTTCTATCTTTGGGTCATTAGATTTGCTGACTTGAATTTAAAGGGAAAATAATATTAATCCTCCCAAATATCTTCTCTTCAAATTATGTAGTGTTGCCTTTTTTTTTTTTTGCTCTCTTCTGTTTTTCACTGCATAATATAGTCTGGCAAAAAGTAAGTGTGATCTTAATTGTTAGACTTGTTTATTCCAGGGAGGAACCAATGGAGCACTTACAGTAATTAACATATTTTCTCTGGTCTTCTCATTTTGTTAATGATATCTTATTGAAGGCTGTGCAGTAATTACTGCCCACTGAGGTACATACGCTGAAACAAATTAATGGCCAATGACCAATAATGATTACACTTGTAATTACCTATTGTGAAGTATAAGCATAAAAAAATTGAAATTAAGAACAATGTTCTTTGAAGCTAAAATTAAACTATATTGTGAAATTGTCCTAAAAATCATATTAACAGGGCTTCCCTGGTGGCGCAGTGGTTGAGAGTCCGCCTGTCGATGCAGGGGACACGGGTTCGTGCCCCAGTCCGGGAAGATCCCACATGCCGCGGAGTGGCTGGGCCCGTGAGCCATGGCCGCTGAGCCTGCGCGTATGGAGCCTGTGCTCCGCAACGGGAAATGCCACAACAGTGAGAGGCCCGCGTACCGAAAAAAAAAAAATCATATTAACAACTCAACAGAGAAATGATATTTCATGACTTTATCATTATCCCCACCACTTTCACATAAGTTACAAGACACATTCTTTTGCTGTGTTTCAGAGCATAAAGAATAGGACGTGTTGACTTTTAGGTATGACTTTTGGGTATTGGTGGAACATTTATCTTAACATGGGCAGCATAATTTTCAGTGATTTCAAGAAGTTAAAGTAATTTTCTATACCAGGAGGCAATATTTCCTTCTTCCTTCTCAAGAGGAGATATTTTTTCTCCCCAGTGGCTGCTTTCTACCTATCTATGCTTAAGAAATTCTGGGTCACTTAGCACTTTTAGCAAGATCAATACTCTTTAATGCTCAAATTTCATTTATCTCATGGGTTTATCAAAATAAACAGTAATTTTCCTGTAATGCTGCCACTATAACTTGGGATAGAGGGTGGTGATAGATGTTCACACAATTTTCATATGATACAGTTTGATTTTGTAAATTTGAGTGATTTGAAACTCCTCTTTCTTTAGACTGCCAACAATTTCAGCATCTACTTTTTACATGTGGAAAAAATAATAAATTTTAGCTAAGGATTAACATAGTACAGTATTTGGTTTCTCCAGACTGAAATAGAGGACACCTGAGATCTAAGTCTGTGTCACTAATTAGCTGGCAAGTCACTCATTGTCTCTGGGCCTTGGCTTTCTGACCTGAGAAATGGGAGCTTTGTATTAGATCATCTCCAAGGTCACTCGTACGCGCTAACGGACTATGGTAGGCTTTGTGATAAGGATCACAGGAGACTGGGAATTCTCTCTCTTATCTCTGGTTAAATTGTTGTGTGAAAACATTAAGATTTTTGGATTTTTTTCATTATTTGGAGTTCAGTTTACAAGTCAGTTTTTTTTTTTTTTTTTGCGGTACGCGGGTCTCTCACTGTGTGGCCTCTCCCATCGCGGAGCACAGGCTCCGGACGCGCAGGCTCAGCGGCCATGGCTCACGGGCCCAGCTGCTCCGCGGCATGTGGGATCTTCCCGGACCGGGGCACGAACCCGTGTCCCCTGCATCGGCAGGCGGACTCTCAACCACTGTGCCACCAGGGAAGTCCTACAAGTCAGATATTTTAATGTTTCATTCGCAGTCCTTATCAAATACTTGGATATTGAACAGAATAATAAATTTTTGTTCACCTGAGTAGGAAAAATGAAACTAGCTTCTAAATCTGGATAACTAGCTTAAATGTATACATTTTCAAATTTCAAACACTATAATAAAATCTCTACATTTTATTAAGTATTTTAACTAAAAATTATATCCTTCTAAATATTATTTTTAATTATAATGTTTTGTTTCTAATGAGAATTTGAGTTCCTGCAGGATCAGAATTAAGTTTTTATGTATTTTCATACCTGTTAGCACACTTTTGTGTTCAAGAAATATTCGTCAAAAGAAAAAAAAAACATGATTGTCAACATATTTTTGTTTTTAGACATTCTGTATGTTGCTATGTTGGTTTAAACTGTTTTCAGGGTAAACTATCTTCTCTCCCTCAAATGGGAAGTTGTCTTTCTATATGACAACTTCAGTGTTCTACAATGAAGCAATTAAGGCTTGATTCTTTGAGTTAAGGTTTCTTATTTGGGTATGGACATCACAATGGAATTATGATCTTGCTGTTATGCATTGGATATCACATCCAAATTACTTTTTTTACATATAAGGAAATTGGGCATAATGAGGATGGAAATTGCTAGATTACTATTATCTAAAATCTCTGTCCCAGAATTTGTAGTCTATTAAAGCTTATTAATATCTTCTTTAAGATCCACTAGCAAAAGATGAGAAAAGTTGTTATCCAGCTTTAAGATTTTTCAGGACCTCTTACTGCTTTTAATTTTTCCTTTCAGTTCATGGGAGCTAGTCTTGTACGCCTGGTTGAACTTGGTTTAGAATTTTGACAGTTTTTTTATGTGTGTCCCATTTGGTTGTTTTTCACAATGTCCGGACTATTCACATTACATCTGAATAAGCACTACCCAATGGTTTAATTCAAATTGTCTGACATACCTCTAATTAGTATTGTTAATGTTTACAGAGTATTCTTAATAAAATAAAGCTTTCTGGCTTAATTTAAAAACAAGAAATGATAACAGAAAAAAATTTTAAATAAATGTAATGTGGAAATTGTCATAAGTTTTACAGAAAAATTTGTTTATAAAAACTAACTTTGATAGAAAACTCTTGGTTGGGATGAAATGAGAAATGGCAGAGTGCCAAAATAACTGTCTTATGATATATTTCTTATGATATAATTCCCAATTTAAAATAATCTTGATAGTCATCTATTCATATATTTAGACTTAGCAACATTGGCAAACTGAAGGTTATAGAGATGTATATAGAGAATGGTTAGCTAGTCTTGCTATACTAGTAATTACCAGTAAATTTTAATTATGTCTAAATCCATTATATGCCTGCACATCTGTAAGTATTATAGCAATTTAAGAAAAGTCAGTTTGCTACAATATTAAGTTAGAATTTTTTTCCAGTTCTAACTTAACAGTGAGTGAAAAACAACAGTTTCTGAGAAGATTATTATTTAAAGGTAGACTGGAAAAATAAAATACTCATTGTATGGCTATATGTTTCCAGCCCTGAAGTCATGATATGCTTTTGTTTATTTTGCTCAATATCATTTAAAGAAAGTTATTTAAAAAGTAAATAAGGCAAGAACCTGAAATTTGTTTGATTTAAAAAATCATGACTTTAAAAAAGGGAGGTTGCAGGCTCTTGTACTATGATTTTGTCTCTCTAGCTAAGCTGCTTCATGAACTTGGGCAAGCGTATTTATCATTCAGAAGCTCATTTTCCTCATCTGACATTCTAAACTTGTCTGAAGCAGCACTAAAGCCCTTTCAGAAACCATTTGCTATGTGTATATTGGTGTTTATGGTTTTAGTTTATATATATTATATTAGTTTACATTTAGTTTGTGTATATATGATATATAGCATTACAAATTATCTTAAAATTTATATGAACATTTACAATTTTTCAATGTAAATATGTATGTATACCTTTTATGTTAAAGAAGAATAATGCAAAGGAATAAATTACTTTCCTTATTTTGTTCATATATTTAAAATATTTCCTACCATGTCATTTTCTTCAGTGATGTGTGTATTGGAATTATGGTCATAGTAATATCACATTCATTATTCTTTTTTGGAAGCATTTCAACATCTCTATTCAAGGACTGAGTAGATTGTGTTTACAGCGGCTTTACAAGGCATCTGTTCTTAGCCACAGCTGAGAATGGGGCCCACCGTGCAGACTGGAAGCATCCACCTAGAATTTGTTGAATTAAGTCCTTGCACCTGGATATAATTGTCGAGCCGCTGTGCTGGGGTTTTCTTAAGCTACTGGTAAAACAAATTAGCTCAATTTTAAACTGGCATCCAGTAGAGAAGCAACAACTCACCTCATATAATCTTTTTCAAATAATTATTTTTGTATTGCCAGTTTTACCTCATGAATATTTTCCTGGGGGCTGAGTGAGAAAAAAAAATGTAGCTAAACCAGAGACGTGATAAAAATTCTCCTCATGTTATAGGCTTTGATATCATGGCAGTATAATTAAGATATTGGTAAATATGTGATTATAATTTCAGTTCAGCTGGATTTTTCCCCCCACACTAAACAAAACATAAATTCACATATTTAGTTGTGATGTAGAGTTTAAGAAATATTCTCATATCCATATGCAAGTTTCATAAACCATTGTCATATTTGCTGTACTTTAATGACGGCTATTTTTATAGATAGAAAAGATGCATGTGAGAATCATGGTAAACAGGAGACAAGACTCATTTATATTTGTCAGTAGAATTCATGGAACTCATTTGGTTATGCATTTTTGAGTCATTTATACTTGGCAACCAATTTCACAAGTTTTCTAGAAATCCAATAAATTCAAAACTTTAATGGCTGGTAACAATGGGGTTAGTTCTTGTGGAATTATGAAGCTAATACATGCATGTATTTCTGTGTGTATTCATTACTTATCCATTACATCCACTTATCCATTACATCCACTTATTCATTACTTATCCACTTATTACAAATTTCACTTACTACAAATTTTACAATTTAGGGGTCAGGCAGGATTCTCAGCATTGAGGACAGAGCAGGGAAGCATGAGAAGTTCCTGCCTTTCTGAAGTTTATGTTCTAGTTTGGGAGACAGACAAAAAAAAAGAAAGAAGGAAGGAAAGAAGGAAAGAAAGGAAGGGAGGGAGGGAGGGAGGAAGGGAGGGAGGGGGGAAAGAAGAAAGGCAGAGAGAGAGGGAGGGAGGGAGGGAGGTAAGGAGGAAGGAAGGAAGGAAGGAAGGAAGGAAGGAAGGAAGGAAGGAAGGAAGGAAGGACGAAACAAGAATTTAATTTCAGTTAGTGTTGTTAAGTTCTATGAAGAACAAATGTGGGTTAATTACAGAGTAGAAAAAAGGTACAATTAGATTGGTTAAGAAGACCTCAATGAGAAAGTTTCTGTGTTGCTCTATGTAACAGTAAGCACATATGCTAGCTCATTAATATACACATTTATTTCTTAATATGCCTTCCAGTGTTTTACACAATGTCTAGCATAAGATGGGAGAAAAATGCCCTACTTGATTTGAGATGGAAGGCACCTAGCATTTAGAAAAGTCTGTGCACATGTGTAGCCATGTATCCCAAGTATAACATACAGAACACAATAGATCAATATTATATATGATTTATTACAAAGGTTTGAATGTAAAACCCTACAGAGCCTTTCCTAACCATTTTTTCTTCAAATGTTGTCACTTCTTCCCATCATAATAACTTGTACGTATTTCTTTTGTAGCACACCCCATCTTGCATTGCCTTTAGTTGTACACCAATGTCTTTTCCTTTCAAGATTTTACTCTTTGATACAGCTTTCCTTTATACATCTTTATATTTCCAGGGCTTTACACCAAGTCTAGAAGCAGATACAATGTGTTTTAATATAAATGTGTGATAAAAAGATTCTACTGTATTTCAATTAGCATGCTCAGAGCTGATTACATAGAAAAGTTTCACTGATTTATTGATGTTCCGAGAGTAAAATATTGTGTATAAGTGACCGAGCTGAATTCCAAATTCTAGCAACCCAGCTAGCTGACTTGTGCTTATTGTTGGCGATAAACATTGCAGCCGAGTTTGATTAGCAGTGACAACACTACTGCTGCTAATGGAAATAGCTACCATTTATTCAGCTCTTTCTAATGTTGGCTGTTGGCCACTATGTACATCATCCTCTAAAATCTTGACAATGAGCCTGTGAAGCTGGTGTTATTGCCCCACTTTGCAGATAAGTAGTTGAAACTCAGAGAGAATGAAAAACTGGCTGAAGTCACCAAGTTTGTCATAGATTAAAATAGATTATAATAATGTGTATTCCAAATTATATTTATGAAATGTATGACGTATAATAAAAATAGTATAAAATTTCAAATAAAAAATTATAAATGGCTGCTATATATATATATATACATATATATATATATATATATATATACATATACATATATATATCTTTGTGTTGTTATGTGGCAGGGATGATCTTTCCAATGCTTGGTGAGGAAAGGGTGTGAAGTGGCAGGGATATGTACTTTGGTAAAGTTTGGGATGGTAAATATATGTGTGAATGTATGTGTGTGAGTGTGTGTGTATATATATGCTCATCATATGCATAGATATTTGCATAGTTTGATACTATTAGTTTTGAACTGACTTATACTCATTATGGTGCAATGTCAACTTTGGAGGACAGGGCTGTTTCTCGGTTATCCCTGTATCCCCAATGTAGGTGCAGTACAGTGTAGGCACCTACTAAATGCTTGTTTCAAAAATGAAAAATTAAAACAATGTTATCACTAAGGCAATTCATGGAATAGGAACACTTAAGATTTTTACTCCCATTAGCTTTAAAAACCAATGTCAACAACACGGGAAAACAACACATAAATATCTGTTGGTTTTTTTTTTTATTTTAAAAGCTCAGTGGAGCTTTTTTATTACAAGAGTTAATCTATTTCAGTATTATAGTTCTGAGTTAGGCAATATGGTATGGAAATGCAAAACTTGAGAAAATCACACATATGTGGAAAAATCTAGCAATAATTTTCCTTATTAAAGTCTAAAACTGGCATGTAATCAACAAAATAAGCAGCTAAATGAGGTATTTTATAAACTTGATGATAATGGTCATTGATATTCACACATTTACATATAGTCACTCAGCATGTCATAATATCGACTACTATACGTGTGTTCTAATACATCATTCACACATATATACTCTGTAACTCAAAGTAAGCCTGCCACACTATAGAGCTAACTATATAGGTTCACCAAATATCACATGCTTTTCAAGTTATGGATTTTTTTGTTAATATAAACAAAGGCAGAAGAGACGTGCAGACAAAAAAATATCAGTAAGCTAAAAATCAGAAGTACAAATCTTTACAAATAAGCCTTTTCAGAAATATAAAAATAGGATTGGTTAAAAAGTAAGTAAAAGGATATTTTTGTCTTTCTATGGGGTGATGGAGGTGAAGGTCAGTTCCTCACTGCTGGTAATTTATGTTTATATGCCTCTAAGTACAGCGAAAGTAAAACTCACCCAAAATGCTTTCTAAGAATTTAAGCACACACACTATTCTATGCAGCTCAAAGTGAAGACCTGGTCTGGATATAAATGTAAGCAATTTTATTAAGCAGTCTTACTTTTATGTAATTATACACTTCAGACACTAGAAAAACCAAAATATGATTCTCAATGAGTTCAACTTCCAAAATTACTAAATGCACAGTAAGAATAATCCAGTCCACAGAGTCTATTTGTTAGAAGTGGGAGATTTTGGGTAGAAGCTCTTTATAGACTGTGCAGTGCAAGTGCCCAATTCTCAGAATTAAAGGGAGAATTAACTCCCTTTAGTTCATTCTCTGGAACTGGAACCACCTTGGGAATAATGTCTCACAGAATGACATGCTGCCTTAGACATCCCAGTATAAGCAAGACTCTTACAGTTCTAATATTTTTCTTAAATTAATATTTAGACCAAAACGTGAATGTGACAGGATTTAAAATTTCCCACCTTGCCTGATCTACTCTTAGTGTTCCAAGTGTAGCTCTGAAGACAAATTAAATTGTGTTTGTTGAAAGATAGTGTTGGAGAGACTTATTATAAGGGCTCTAGATGTTACCTGCCTGTCACAGAAGATTTGTTTTTGTGGAACTGAACGAGAGATTGTTGGTTTCATGGAAAATTCTAGATTTTCAAACTTTTGATGTCCCAAATTTAATTTTACTAAATGATACCCATAGAGTGGTTATGCTAAAGTGATATGGGGATAGGTAATTGGAAATGAAGAGGTACACAATAAGCTAGGTGCTCCAGACAAAAACTAAGGAGGCATTTTTGATTTTTCCCATTCTTTCATTACTGCAAATGCTCTACACTCTGCTTTCAAAGTAAGTATTGAGTTCTTTCTGTCTTCACTTGAACCAGCACCAACTTCTGTCACCTGGACTACTGGGCTGGCTTCCCTGCCTCTGGCCTCCCACTTTAGACACCCTAAAATTCATTCTCCACACAACAGTCAGAAAGTGGGTTTTTTTGTGTGTGTGAGTCAAATCATGGCACTTCTTCTCTAAAAGCCTCCAGAGCTGGCGCCAACTGCAAAGAACCCAAATGTTTATCAACCAGTGAATGGATAAACAAATAGTACATTCTTAAAATGGAATTCTTTAGGCAAAAGTGAACAACTGATACACACGACAACATGGATGAGTCTGAAAGGCATTATGCTGAGTGACAGAAGCAGGACACAAAAGGCTACATGATACCATTTGTATGAAATCCTGGGAGAACTATAGGAACAAAGATCAGATCAGTGGGGGCTAGTGGGGGAGGACACAAAGGAACTTCGGGGTGATGAAAATGATCTATTTCTTGACTGTGGTAGTTACACAGCTTTATACTTTTGTCTATAATCTTCAAACCCACGCACGAAAAGGGTGAATTTTATTACATTTACATGTGCGATGGTTACATATATATAGTACGTATAGAGAGAATATATATAACCAGCACATATATGAATGTAATAAAACATAAATAATAATTACGTACATATATATAATATATATATACATATATACATACATATATATATATATGAGAGAGAGTGCCAATTCCATAGATACACTAAGTACTAAGTGTCCCCTGGAGAAAACAAGAGAATAAACCCATCTTTATAAAGTGGAGCTTTTGAGGGGCTTCTACCCCAAATTATATACCCATGAGGTAAATTATATCTCAATAACCATGACTTAAAAAAAATAAAATCATTCTACGGCCTCCTCCTGTACTTAGAATAAAAATCCGTACGCCTGACTCAGGCCTGTAAGTCCCTTTGTGAACTAGCCCGTGCCTGCCCTTCACCTCATTTCTCTCCCTGCCTCATATAGTTCTAGACTATTTAGGATATTTTCTTAGACATTTGATTTGATGTTTAACTTTTAAAACAAATAAATCATTAGCCTTTAAAAATGACATTTAATTTTTACTAATGAGGATTTAAAGTATAAAATTATGTGTTAATAATTCTTTTGCATAATACCTATATTTTCTCATAAAAATAAAAAAACCCATCTACAAACACTCTGCTGTCATCATCATAGGCATCCTGATTCTCTCTTTGTTCATGGAAAGGGAAGAGAAGAGGCAATAATTTTAAATGTCTGAGATCATCTTCAACTTACTTAGTGGCCAGGTACTTTCTGTCAGTTAAACATAATATAAGACAAGATGAATGTGTGCAATATTAATCAATTAATTAAACAAGTGATTTTGATTCTATCATGTAGCAGGAGCCTCAAGGGGGCTATTTTTCACTTTATAAAAATATGAAAATTGAATTTAATTAAATAACCTCTCCTATTTTATTTACAAATATAAATGTAATATGCAAATGTTTAATCACATATATTTCAGATATACACCTTCAGGTATGTTGAATGTGAAGCCAACACACAAACATACAGAAAGTATAACATTAAAAGAGATAGAAACTCTGTGTAGAAAACACACACATCTACACCCACGTGCACATTTTATTCATTTCTAAGAAAAATATATTTTTCTAACAGTGGTATCATATAGAACTAAAAATTCAGTTCACATATCTGAATTAGATTTACAGAACTTCCATAAATGCATTAAAACAGATTCACATAAATCACTAAAATGTCATCTTAAAAAAACAAGTCACATATATTATCTGATAGTATACCTCATCACATCGGTTACATTTACATATCATGCACCCCAGGAATACGTCAGGACTAGACAGAATTTTCAGCTCATGTGAGACATAGCAAAAATACAAGTTGACTCTTCAGTGGGATTAGGGCACTTGAATTTTATAAATTTTTTTAATTGACTATTTCCTTCCTCTCTCTTTTTCTACTCCTTCCTCACTTTCCTCCTTCCTTCCCACTTCTCATTCTTCTTTAGGCTTCCTTTTTTCCTTACGTCACTTACAGAATATGGTTAATTGCAGGAAGTTTCCAGTTTATGGCTTTAGGATATTTTCAATTTACTCTAAACTTTTGCTGTTCATCATGAATACAGTCAACATACAGATTGCTTACTAGCCCAGAGTCCCAGAATTTGCTTCTTTTCTTTAATTTCTCTTTAAGCTATCCAAGAATAGGATGATATTATTCAGGAAACATCTTGTGCAATGATGCCGTATCCATCACTGGACTAAGAGATTGTTTTCAATTTTATAAGCCAGTGGGGTAAGCTTCTGTTCCCAAGAGAGGGCTTAAAATGCACTGGGAAAAGCTCTGCTTCTTGAAATAGCTGTTCACTGTTACAGATGTTCAGGTGACTGACTGATGCTTTCCTCCCCCCATAAGACAGCTCCTGGGAAGCTCTAGAATGTGACTTTAAACTGGAATGACTCTGGAGATAGTTTTGATATGGCATGGTCTCAAGGCATTCTTAGTCTGAAGTTCTTCCAGAAAGTCTGGTGAGTTCTAAACCTTCCCTGGCAACCCAATCTGCTCTGACAGCACAAAGAGGAAAATGTAAACAAGGGAAATATCAAGGTCAAGGTTTTCTTTGGTGCTTCCTGGGTATCATATAACATAGTGGTGAAAAGCTTTAGCTCTCAGGTTAAGATGCTTGGCTACAATTCCTGGGTTCACCCCTGCTGGCTGTAAGACCAGAGCCTCAGTTTCATATTTATTATTATTTTATAGTCATAATAATACTCTTCCAATGGAATTGCTCTGAGGATTAAACTCAATTAACACAGAGCCTAGCACAAAGTAAAAACTAAAGGTTATCTATTAGTATTGTTGTAATTGCTATTATTGTCATCCTAAGCCTCAGAAGATAATTTGGCCATAGTTGAGAGACTGCTAGGGATTTTGTCCTTTTATCAACTATGAGAATAATTTATACAACAGCTGTGATAAAATGTATGTAGAGAGCTAAGCACATTGGTAAGTAGAATTCAAAAATGCAATTGGGTGCTGAAATTTAAAATATTCAGGACTAGTTTATATAGAGGAAGGAAAACTTTCTGTTTTGAGTCAGGTTACTTTGTTAGTTCAGTTTTATGCACAAACATCTCATTTTCCTGGATTTCTAATTAGATATAATTTTTTTGTTTTTGTTTTTGTTTTTGTTCTGCGGTACACGGGCCTCTCACTGTTGTGGCCTCTCCTGTTGCGGAGCACAGGCTCCGGACGCGCAAGCTCAGCGGCCATGGCTCACTGGGCGCAGCCGCTCCGCGGCATGTGGGATCTTCCCAGACCGGGGCACGTACCCGTGTCCCCTGCATCGGCAGGCGGACTCTCAACCACTGCGCCACCAGGGAAGCCCAGATATAATATTTAAGGTCACCAAAATATTACTTACTGGAGGCGGCAGCTTAAGAAGAAAATCAATATGTGTTATATTTTTCTAGTATAACATTTCTGTGAGAAATTAGATTAAGATAAGAAAAATAAAATCTCCTGTTAAAAGAGTTCCTTCATCAGTTTGTAATACTCCTTATACAAAATGCTAAAACCAAAAAAAATCCTGTTTTATTTATTTACTGCACATACTTTGGTAAATTCTGTACCAAGTCTGGGAAGCTAATTATTAAAAGTGTATCTTCCAGGGCTTCCCTGGTGGTGCAGTGGTTGAGAGTCAGCCTGCCGATGGTACGGGACACGGGTTCGTGCCCCGATCCGGGAAGATCCCACATGCCGCGGAGCGGCTGGGCCCGTGAGCCATGGCCGATGAGCCTGTGCGTCCGGATCCTGTGCTCCGCAACGGGAGAGGCCACAGCAGTGAGAGGCTCGCATACCGCAAAAAAAAAAAAAAAAGTGTATCTTCCAGAAAATAAATAGGTAAATGTTATTATGCTGTTTTAATATAAAATTAGTAGAAAATATTAAACATTATCTTTATGGTATCTGTTTCCTCATCTTCCTTTGTTTCTCATTAATATTTTTAATACTATTATTATTAGTGTAGTGGCATAGAAATGACATAAATACCAGTGAACACTGGAGGTTAAACAAAGTTAATTTATGCAGGAAAACTCCAACTAGAAAAGAGGGAAAACCATTTTTTACTTAATAAATACACTATTAGCACAGGTCATTTTTACCTGCTGAGTATTTCCAGGCATCCAAATAATTGTTATTCTCAACTGTCTCTTCTTGTGTCTTAGCCAAGCTAAGCCACAAAGGACAAGCAGCTCAGAGCTTAGTGAGTGCTTCTCTGCTGTCCCACATAAGAGCTGGGGGCAAGCCTGAAGAGTTTCCCAGAAGGCCTGAAAGCACGCAGCAGCAGCACCTTGGATAAAGCAGAAATGGCCTTGGATAAGGTTCACTTTGGATCCATCGTTTGGCTTTGTGATCTTGGGAGAGTTACCGATCTTCCTCCATTTCTTCACACACAAAACAAGAGGATGAATACCTACCTTACAAATATTTTTTTTAAAATGAGAAACAAAGGAAATAATGTTTGTACAATATTTGCTAAGTGTAAAATGCTTATTCCAGTTAAATCTATCACAGTAGTTCAAAGTGTGCTATCAGTTTGATTCTCGGTTCTCAGATGGGAATAATAGTCTTACTGCTCAGTTGTTGGAAGGGAGCTATTACATATAAAGCAGTTGGGGCAATTCTTTATACATTTTAATCCTTTTGTTATCATTAGTCCACATACTTAATGTAGATTGCAGGAGTGATAGGGAAATAAGATTAATTTAAAAAATTGAAATCGAAAAGGAGAATAACCACATGTTGTTTATGAATATGCAGTATTTAAGTTCTACATGTTGGACAGTGATCAGATGGTTCCAGGTCCAGAAATATTAACTGAGAGGAGTAATTTTGATCATTTAGTTTTTTATATTACTTGGACAGGCTCATGGGAGCATGAAATGAGATGGCTTTAGAAAGCCTTTCTGCCTTTGGCTGGAAATAATGTTTTTAATCGGAGGCTGTTTTGCACCTGATGGAGTTTAACTTCTTCAGTAATTAGTACATGTAGCATTAGCTAGGTGGTTTTTGAACATTCAGAGATTCTTTTTTATCGTAAAAAGATTGTGTTTCATGATTCATGTAAAACATATAAGCTTATATGTTCTTTAAGATCTGATGAAAAGGAATGACTTTATTCTACATTAGAAAAACTGGGCTGGTTCTTCCTAAATGTTAACAGGTGCAGTGAGGACAATAAAATTAATCACAATAAAAAAATTCATCTGGTCAAGTTTGAGAAACACTAGGTTAATTAAACAGTAAAAGTAAAGCTTCTATTGCAGCATTTCTCAGAATCATTACTGTATAATGTGTGTTGAGAATTTCTAAGCATGGCAGTAATTGTTTGCTATGCTTGCTAATATTATTTGACCACTGAATCCTTTTCTTGAGGGGCTATTGTGAGGAATATATTTTGGGACGTGCTGGGCTAGAGAATTGTTGTGTTTCTTGTCTTCATTCTTAAATGAGGGTAAACAGTGTGCATCCAAACGCCAGGATGACATATGAGTTTAGAATTTTCTACCACATTCCCACCTTGTTTGGTCATTTCCATTGGGGGCATCCTTGTAAAGTTAGCTTATTAGACAATTCCCAGGATAAGGGACTGTAGCTCCTGGTTTATCCCTTTCTTCCTTCTCCCATTTTAAAAGTGCAAATGATTTCATAGACTAGGTCCAGAAAAACGCTGGGTTTGCTTCTGAGAGTGTCTGATCCTGAGGATGAGAAAAAAAGTAGCATCTGTGATTTAAAGTACCAGGAGAAAGAGACAACACTCCAAAGAAAAGTTGATATTCACAAGAACAGCCTGGGAACTTTAAAATATCATTTTAAATTAGAAATTTAGAGCCATCAATAAAATCACAAAGGTGATAGTGATGACAGTTGTTTTATCATGAGTTTTATCTATCTTTCTCCAGGAAGGAGGGGACAATAGAAAAAAAGAAAATCTCAGTTGAGCATCCTTTTATTTTGTTTTGTTGTTTTTGTTTGTTCGGTTTTAGTCTTCCAGCCTTGACACTGTTGACGTTTGGGGCTAGGTAGCTCTTTCTTGTGTGGGGCTGTCTTGTGCACTGTAATATGTTTAACAGCATTCCTGGCCTCTACCCACCAGATGCTAGTAGCACCTCATTCCCTACCTGTGATAATCAAAAGTATCTCCAGGGTTTCCCTGGTGGCGCAGTGGTTGAGAGTCTGCCTGCTGATGCAGGGGACACAGGTTCGTGCCCCGGTCCGGGAAGATCCCACATGCCACGGAGCGGCTGGGCCCGTGAGCCATGGCCGCTGAGCCTGCGCGTCCGGAGCCTGTGCTCTGCAACGGGAGAGGCCACAACAGTGAGAGGCCCGCGTACTGAAAAAAAAAAACGTATCTCCAGTCACTGCTGAACGTCTCCTGGGGGTCAAAGTCACTGCCAGTTGACAACCATTGGTCTACTCCTTTCCCACAGTTTCCACCCCTTTGGTACTAAACGATGGATGTAGACAATTGAAGGGCCTCATGCTGTATATGTTCATGTGAATAATACAGTAAAACTGCAAATAAGTTCAAGATGAGTAACAATTCTGTAAAAGGTTTTCTGTCATTTTTCTAAGTCTCAGTCTGGAAGTACGGGATCACTTTCTAATCTATTAGCTGACTTATTTTTTGTCCTTCTGCCCTGACTGATTGCCATTTCCACTTAAAAGAATACTAGCAAAATGTTTGCTCTTCACTTAAGAAGGAAATTACTAAACTGTGGCTTAAGCTGTCCCCTGGTTGGTGTAATGTTTTTGGAATTATCGAACTTTAGTCATTTAAATGAAATAAGTTGCCAAATATGTTGGTTAAATCTATAAACCCAGTGAAATGGGATGGCATACAGTGCCTTGCCTGTTTATATACTGACATTATTTTGGGCCTTAAATTTACATCTATTTTTCTGTCTCAATAGTTTCCACTTTTCATACTGGTGTATGGGACTCCGTTATAAGACTAGAAATGAAACTGTCCACGATGGGTTAGAAAAGAGAGTGTCTGAAAATAAGATTGTGGTTTTCTAGCACAATCACAACTAAAAATTACATTGTGAGATTCTTATTTTAATTATTATTTATGTTTATATTTGTCTTGAGTGTCTAGGATTGAACATTCACTTCTGGAAAGGAACACAATGAATTTTAAAATTTAACTAACTTATGTTGAATTTGAGTAACTCCCTAAATAAAGAAGAAAAAAAAAGAATAACTGAAAAAAAAAGGCTGTATGTTCTCATAACTATATAGATTCTCAAAGCTTGCTTCTGTGATGTAGCCATGGAAAAATTTAACATTTTGACATATATTCTGTTTAATCAATATTCAATTATATATTTTCCAGTTTTAAATAGTGTATCTAATTATAGTATAGGTAAAAGGATGAGCTCTAAAGACATCTATATCTTAATAGCAGGAATATTATTTTCTTTTTGCTTCCCAAAGTTTTTATTTGAAACTGATAATAATCAGTTTGAATAATCAGTTTGAAACTGATACAAGATACATTCACCAACCACTTACTCTTAGTGCTTATATTAGCCTTAAATAATAAAAAGCTTAAAGCGCATTTTTTCATTTTTGAGCTGTACATGTGATTACATTTAATTTAGTCTTCTTTATTTGTTTTCCTTTTATAAAAAGTTACTCTGTTACCTCTGTCAGATTACATTAGAGGATTTCAGTGACATTCTTGTACTAGAGAAACTACAAACACTTCTGCAAGCTATGTATTTATGCAGCCACAATGGACATAATCCTATTTTTATGAAGAATGAATAGAATTGACTTAAAAATACCTTCCTGAAACCACCTATATTCTATTTAGTCCAATTAAAAAAATATCTTGAAAGCATGTTGCCAACATTCAAATCAGATAAATTAGAACAATCCTTTGCCAAAGGTCGAAAAGATTGCAATAAAAATCCAAACAGACTATCAGTTGGGACCTGACAAGGCAAAGGAAATGGGCAATTCAAATAAATTTCGTTTTGAATACACATTTGCTCATCTTTGCTCAAGGGTCAAGACAGAATTATTCTGGAATAGAAATGGTGGCTATATGACCTGTTGTTTAATGCATGTTTCTAAACTGGTCTATAATTACCAAATTAATCTCAGTATATATTACAAACCTATTTGCACAAGCTATGTACAAGTAAAAAAGGGAGCAGAGCACTTTACCTGCATCAATACAAAGCATTGCATAACACGTATTTGTTTTTGTAGCTATTGTGGCTTTGGGAACAAGTAAATATAAACAGCAGGAAACACAAATACAGAGGCAGTGCGACTGGAGGTTGTCAGGGAGCAGTATGGTGGCTTTAGGAACTGAATTTGGCTTGAAATAAGCTTTGTCTCAGTATGCATAAGAGGCTTTGGCACTGTATCAGACCTCTGGGGCAACCACTCAGCGGGACAGGGATTATCCAGTGGTTTACTATGGTCTGTGCTTCCCAATTCATAGAAAACTTGCCTCCCTGTCATACTCTTACATTAACTCACTAGGTGCTGACGTTTCCATCTATTTTTTTTTTCCTTCTGGGAGTGTGGGTCTTTTGGCTAAAAACAGTAGCAGATGTTAATTCAGAATCTAAAAAAATACTTAATGAACGTGATTGAGAAGACCAAATGTTTGACATCTACAGGTAGTAATAAAGCATAACCGCGGGTCGCTTTGCAAGCTAACTCCCGTTTTCTGAAATTGATTTTTTTTTATTGGTGGCCCTACCAAAATGTCCTAAGCACAGATGGGCTGTATTTTAACAAAGCTGCTACTCACTCAAAGTTCCAAATGCATTTCTATTCTAACAATGAGATGTATTCTTTTTTTTTTTCCTTTTTCTTTTCTTCTCTCTTTCTCTTTCTTTTTTTTTTTTCTTGAGGCTTGACAGGGTTAATTCCATTTAGCTGTGGGAAGACGATGCTGTGGTGGAAACCCCATGGTTATTCCAAACGCATGACCATCAAAGAGCCAGATTAGCTGAGTGAGAAGGGAAAGGAAGCTGTGCACTTCCTGTCTCTTAATAAAGCTAAGATTACAGAAGTATTTAATAACCATTGTGGGTTTTCATAGGAAATTGTATGAACACTTTCGGTAATTCGCTCAATCTATGGTTACCGTTGAAGATTGTTTTTGTTTAAGCTAGCTTAGGTATCTAGAAAATATTGTAAAACCAGGATCCTATTATGCATAGCACTGCTAAGTAATCAACTATAAAGACATTACAGGTTCTTTTTGGATATCTCATTTGCACTGAGAAGAGTGGGTTGCACCATGGCCAAAGAAACAAGAGCAATAGTTTTATAAGCACTGAGAAGGCAATAAAATGTGGATTTCTTATGTAGGTCCAAATGTAGCAGCTGGATTTGGCTTTATGAACCATGAAAAATAGTTTCCACCTGGAAGTTGATGTTGAATAAAGATGCAACAGCAAGACAGCATTTTACATGAAACATTTTATACGTCCAGAACAATCACTGGTACTTTCTAGTTATAATTAGAAAATAATAATGGAGGATCCATGAGGTTAGTAACAAATACCCAAAACTTTCTTAATCTTGGAGTGATGTTTGTTTTGTTCATTAAAAACAAACTAGATGATAGCAAAATTGCTTTTGCATTTTCTTAATAAATAATTAGTACCCGGTAGTTACACAATTTCAACTTAGAAGTAAAAATTGTCATTGCCAATAATGAAATATTGATAATTAGTAAAAAAATGGTAAATTCTTTACTAATCGAAAAGTGTATGGTGATGTGTACAATTCCTTCCTTCACTTTGCAGCATATAATAAAATATTAGTTTTCTCTTTGAGTAAATTCCCTATCAAGCCTTCCATGTAACCAATACATGAAGTTACATATGAACTGGACCTTCTGAGGTTATTTAACTATCCCCTTGCTTTTGAGGAGGAATATTCTGGAATACCAAATAAACATATAACCATAAATCCAAATTTATAAGATTGGGATAATGCTTGTCAGCATGTTCCAATCTCCCCCTGAATTTATTATGTAAATTGATCAAAATTATTGCTTACTGCCAACTCTTTTTAGTAGATGTTTTGCATTTAGCAAGGACAGACATAATTTGCCCCCTTTTTGCAGTTGTTTTGTCCATATTAAAATTGAGAGACTGAGTAAATAGTAAGAATACTGACATTGTTTATAGTCTATAATACATCATTTGATTTATGTTAATCTAACTATATAAGATATAAACTCAAAAATGCTATTGTTTAGGTTCTTTCACCTTGATTCTTTAAAACAGATGAAGATTCTAAATTACTAGTCTGTCTTTTTTCTGCTTTTTAAAACATTGCATTTTTGAGTTACTTAATCATTTCAGATAAAACAAAGTCTGCTTTAGTATATCTGAAAATTAAAAATATCTTTGTAGCGTGGGATTGCCACAATAATTCTTTGGACAACTATCTCTCTATATATCTATCTATCAATATGTGACATGATATACATGTACATGTAGTTTTGACTTTGTATTTATAATCTTCTACTCTTTAGATAGTCACACAGGTAAATTTAGTAACCAAGTACATAGTAACTTTCTTAAAAGCAAACACTGTATTTTCACAATATGATGACTCATAATTCACAGCTTTGAATATGATAGACACACAGTAAATATTTGTTGCTTCTCTATACTTGACAAAGCATTAAATCAGTAATTCTCAACCAGGGGTGGTTTTGCCTCTCAGTAGACATTTGAAATGTTTAGACAGTTTGGGGACATATTCTCTCCTTACAGTGGGGGCTGGTATGTGTGTGTAGGAATGTGGGTTGCTATTAGCATCGAGAGGAGGAGGCCAGGGATGCAACTAAACATCCTATGGTGCACGGGATGACCCACTTGCCTCCCTGACACACTCTTGCTTACTAGGTACTGTCTTTGCCACCTATTTTTTCCTTCCAGGATTTTAGGTCATTTGGCAAAAAAGAGTAGACCCTAAGACAGCAAAATGTTATATAGCCCAAAGTTTCAATAGTGCCAAAGATGAGAAACCCTGCATTACATCAAATTCTATGGTCACACAGTTAAGTAGCAAAAATTCAAAAAGAATCTTTGCTGGGGAAATCTAAAGATATATAATTTTTCCTTTGTCCAGAATTTTACTAAATTTTGCATAGAATGTGAAATATTAGGCATTTTATTATGTAAATTATATTACTCTTTCTCCTGAATATTTATTTAAAGATCATACATTTTATTATATAGATTTTACCATTTTGCCAAGTAGGTTCCTTTCTGGTTTGAAAGCAGAGACCTAGGGGAAAAAAGCCAATAGAAAAGTCATAGAAATCATATGTGTTTTACCAGGTAGAAAGAAAATAAAAATTAAGGCAATTTCTTAATTTTGCTTATTTGGGGAACTTAACTGATTTCAATATTTTATGTTGAAATGTTTTACCTGCTTTCTCTTCCCTCAGATTAAACTCTGTACCTATCTTTATTCCTATCTTACCACTTTTACAACTAGGGAGCAAAGATTCCATTAAATTCAATTGTGCTTGGGTTGGCTGTAAATTTCAGAAAGACAGGTCCACTGGGACATTTTTTCTGAGGGAATTAAAACAAACATCTTATGGGAAGGGAGTGTTACTTCCACCTAATGACAATGGAGAGTTGAGATTGCAAAATGTAGAACTGAATCCGGCATAAGGTTTTTACTCATTTTGTTCTCATGCCCAGTCATCCCTTCCCTTCTTTCTTATACTTTGAGTCTGTGCCAGAGCCCTGGGGAGAGAACCGTCATGATGGTCTTTGTCTCTCCAGTCTTTCTTAGGTTTTCGACACAAAACAACATAAGGTGGGGGAAGGAAGAGGCCATAACAATATTCACCTCTTTGTGAATATTGGTGTATTATGTATTTTCTTTTTAATATTTGAAGGTTTCTTCTAATTTGTGAAGTAGAAATATCAGGAATTAGCTTCTAAGTTTATCTTTTAAACAGCTTTCTATCTTAGTTTTGGGACTATCTTTCATACCTCCATAAATGTAGTTATAAAGAAATTTTAAGTAACAGCAATTTCTTACCAACAGCCCGGTACAAATTCTATGCCAGTGTTAGCATATTTAAAAACATTCTCAGAATTTTTTTCTTAGGAAGTAAATTGTGAAAGCTGTGGTTTAGCAAACTATGTAATTTGCATTATATGGTGGTATTAAATTCCTAGGTCTATTTTGCAGTCTAGAACATCAATATTACTTTGTTGGAGACCAAACTCTGTTAGAAACATAGTCATCCCTTGGTATCTGCTGAGGATTGCTTCCAGGACCCCCGCAGAAACCAAAATTCTTGGGTGCTCCAGTCTCTTATATAAAATAGTGTAGTGTTTGCATATAGCCCACTGCACATCCTCTTGTATACTTTAATCTCTAGATTACTTTAAATACCTAATACAATGTAAATGCTATGTAAATAGTTGCAGGCATGTGGCAAATTCAAGTTTTGTATTTTGGAATTTCCTGAAATTAAAAAAAAAATATATTTTGATCCTCCATTTGTTGAATCTGTGGAAGGGGAACCCATGGATATGAAGGTCAATTGTATTATATTTCAAAATAATAGACTTACTCTATATTGAAGCAGGTCATGCTTAAGATACTGTCAACAAAAATACTTTATGTATCCTGTTCCATAATACCATGATTTCAAAAATAACTTTCAGTTTCTCTGAGAAGCGATCTCAAGAGCCACCATGCAAGAGATGCATTTATTTAGACATCAAATTTTTATAACAAATGTCCCCATCTATTTCTTTTTCTTTTGGCAAAGCTATCCCTCCATCATTGAATTGCTTTTGCACCTTTGTCAAAAGAAAGTTGAGTATATCTGAGTAGGTCATCTTGATTTCTTTCATTAACATTTTGTAGTAGTTTTCATCATGGAAGTTTTGTGCAAGTTTTGATAGAATTACACTGAACTATTTATTTTAGTAAGTGATTATAAATGATATTATATACATATTTTTAACATCTTTACTGGAGTACAATTGCTTTAAAATGGTGTGTTAGTTTCTGCTGTATAATGAAGTGAGTCAGCTATACGTATACATATATCCCCATATCCCCTCCCTCTTGCGTCTCCCTCCCACCCTCCCTATCCCACCCCTCTAGGTGGTCACAAAGCACTGAGCTGATCTCCCTGTGCTATGCGGCTGCTTCCCACTAGCTATCTACTTTACATTTGGTAGTGTATGTATGTCCATACCACTCTCTCACTTCATCCCAGCTTTCCCTTCCCGCTCGCCGTGTCCTAAAGATGAATGGATAAAGAAGATGTGGTACATATACACAATGGAATATTAGCCATAAAAAGAAATGAAATTGAGTTTTTTGTAGTGAGGTGGATGGACCTAGAATCTGTCATACAGAGTGAAGTAAGTCAGAAAGAGAAAAACAAATACCGTATGCTAACACACATATATGATGGGATAGGAAGGGTGGGAGGGAGATGCCAGAGGGAGGAGATATGGGGATATATGTATATGTATAGCTGATTCACTTTGTTATAAAGCAGAAACTAACACACCATTGTAAAGCTATTATACTCCAATAAAGATGTTAAAAAGGGCTTCCCTGGTGGCGCAGTGGTTGAGAGTCCGCCTGCCGATGCAGGGGACATGGGTTCGTGCCCCGGTCCGGGAAGATCCCACATGCCGTGGAGCGGCTGGGCCCGTGAGCCATGGCCACTGAGCCTGCGCGTCCGGAGCCTGTGCTCCTCAATGGGAGAGGGCACAACAGCGAAAGACCCGTGTACCAAAAAAAAAAAAAAAAAGATGTTAAAAAAATGTTTCTAGGGGCAGGAGAGGAATAAAGACGCAGACGTAGAGAATGGACTCCACATCTATTTCTAAAATCCTGTTCAGTATTCTTAGATTAGCTATCATCAATTTTCCCTTTCTGGTAAGTTTCTTTTTCTTTCTTTCTTTCCTTCCTTCTTTCTTTCTTTCTTTTTCTTTCTTTCTTTTCTCAAATTCTTTATTCTTACAAACCCTCACTCATACTTGGAAGAATAAAATATTTTTGCAGAATTCTTTCAAATACCTTCTTTTTCCCCTTCTCCAGTTATAATTCTATGTATCCTACAAATGCACATTAAGTTGTCTTTTAAAATATTTGTCTCTATTTTGAGCTTATTCTAAAAGGGAATGACCAATGAATAACTGCAGTGGTGCTCTGAAGTGTGGTGGCTATCATTTATCATTCTAGTTGGAGAATGAGACTACTGTTAAATTATAAAAAGTAATCCCTTATTGCTCATACACATGGAAATGACTCACTATTTTGCAAATCATCAGTCTTACTTTTAATGGGTCTGGTTTCGCCTAGTCAAACAAAAATGTGAGTGCAGAAAAAATAATGTGGACATCCTGAATACCCAATGGTACTAGACTTTCGAAAGGAGTCAATGTTTAGGCTATAGATGCAGAAAGAGGTAGACAGTATTTAAAATTATGGGGTTAGAGTGAAGGGAGAGACAATAGGTAAATATGGTTCCTTTAAGAAATTTAAAGACAAACAAGTAGAGAAAAGATATATGTAATGTATATTAAGCTAATTCTGAAGTTAATTTTCTTTTTTGTTTTTATTACCTGCAGGAACTTCCTGCTGCCTCATTATCTTTTCTTTCTTTATATGTACAACTCTCCCACCACCCGATGAACTCCTGAGGGCAGGGATTGAATTTCATTCTTTATGTTCCCTGAAGTAGCAAGTATGTTCATTGGAATAATCAGAATACATGAAAAAATGGTGGAAATATAGTGGTTTTGAAAAATCATCATTGAACTTTAAAAAATATTTTAAAAATTTCCAAAGCTACAGAACAGTATGGAAATAATAAAACAAACATGCATGTAACCAACATACTGATGTAACAGATGTTGACAGCTTGCAGTATTTGCTTCAAATCATTTTTAGAAGTAGCTAAAATTCCTTTTTTACCTTCTTCAATCTCCTTCACTTCCCTTCCTCCTCATAGGCAATCACTTGTCTGACATTGGTGTGTTTACTCCCTTTTCATGTTTTTAAGACATTTAAGAAACTAACACAACATTGTAAAGCAATTATACTCCAATGATGATGTTAAAAAAATACAACCTGTAAACAAAATAGTGTATTGTTTTTCATGCTTAAAATTTACATAAATGGTATGGTACTCTATGTGTCCTTCTACATCTGGTGAATTTAAAGTGTATAAAATCCTATCTCATTGTTATTTTAATTTACATTTGCATATCTCTGGTTTCCAGTGAGATTGAGCAAAGTAATATAGGTTTACTTGTTTGTGAGGTTTCTCTTCTGTAAACTGTCTATTCATACCCTTTGCCCATTTTTCTACCAAAAAGCCCCTAAGTTATATGTATTGCCAATATTCTCTTCCTATTTCATTTGTCTATAAATGTTCATAGTGCCTTTTGTACAGGTATTTTAATTTTTTTCTTTGATTGTATTGAAATATAGTTGATTTACAATGTTGTGTTAATTTCTGGTATACAGCAAACTGATTCAGTTTTATATATATATATATATATATATATATATATATATTCTTTTTCATATTCTTGTCCACTATGGTTTATTACAGGATATTGAATATAGTTCCCTTTGCTATACAGTAGGACCTTGTTGTTTATCCATTCTCTCTCTCTCCCTCGCTATATATATAAAAATAGTTTCATCTGCTAATCTCAAACTCCCAATCCATCCTTCCCCCTAAAGGTATTTTAATTTTAAAGCAGACACATTTATCAATCTTTTCTGATAAGAGATATTTTATTTAAAGAAACTTTAAAACATATCATGAGGTCATAAAACTTTTCACTATATTTTCTTCTTTTCTAATGCAAGAGGTCCATTTAAGTCTTGTCCATCTGGAACTTATTTTGGAGTATAGAGTGTGTTAGGTTTCTTATTTTATTTTATCCCATATGGATAACCAATTTTTCTGGCCTTTTTCCTTGAGCAGAACATCCTTTATTCATTGCATTGTAATGCCATATGCCAAATTCCCAGATATGTGTGGGGTTGTTTCTGGCCTCTCAGCCTAATTTAATTGATCTATTGGTTTTTGTGTGCACAAATGCCATATCATTTTAATTAATGTATTGTTATATTATGTTTCAGTATGTACTAGAGCGAGTTCTACGTTTTTGTATTGGCCATTCTTGGCTATTTGAGTTTCATATGAATTTTAGGATAAACCTATGAAGTTAAAACTTGGTATTTTGATTGTATTTGCATTGAATCCCTAAATCAATTATGGAGTATAGCATCTTCATGCTATTGAGTCTTTTCAACTCTGAACATTGAATATGTCTCCAGTTTTTAAAGGCTTTTTAATGTCCTTCCTTAAAATTAGATAATTTTCTCTCTACAGTCCTCATTCTTGTTTTGTCAGATTTGGTCTTGGCAACATTATTGATTATACCAGTATTGTCAGTGGAATTTTCCCTTAGTGTAGAGTAGATAGCGGTTAAGAAGTCTGGGTTCCGAATCCCAATGCCTGAGTTCAAATCCTGTCTCTACCATTTGCTACATGTGTCTCCATTTATTTAGCGCTAATGTGGGAATGATAACAGCACTTAATAGGGTTGTTGTGAAGAGTAACTGAAATAATATAAGGCTAGACCATAGTACTTAATCTATTTGAGTTATTAGAACTACTCCAAATTTTATTACTCTTACTCCTTAGCTTTTGCTGTCATAAAAGACATTATTAATTTTTGTATGTTGCTCTGTAGTTACTCTTGTATTTTCCAGATAGAAAATTATATCAGACAAAGATGTCACAAAGAAATAAAATAACAGGCCAATAACATCGATGAACATAGATGCAAAAAACCTCAACAAAAATGCTAGCAAACAGAATTCAACAGCACATTAAAAGGATCATACACCATGATCAAGTGGGGTTATCCAGGGATGCAAGGATTCTTCAATATATGCAAATCAATCAATGTGATACATCATATTAACAAATTATGGATAAAAACCATATGATCATTTCAATAGATGCATAAAAAGCTTTGACAAAATTTAATACCCAATATAATAAAAACCCTCCAGAAAGTAGGCATAGAGGGAAATTTCCTCAACATAATAAAGGCCATATATGACAAACCCAGAGCCAACATCATTCTCAATGGTGAAAAACTGAAACCATTTCCACTAAGATAAAGAACAAGACAAGGGTGCTCACTCTCACTGCTATTATTCAACATAGTTTTGGAAGTTTTAGTGACAGCAATCAGAGAAGAAAAAGAGATAAAAGGAATCCAAATCAGAAAAGAAAAAGTAAAGCTGTCACTGTTTGCAGATGACATGATACAATACATAGAGAATCCTAAAGACGCTACCAGAAAACTACTAGAGCTAATCAATGAATTTGGTAGAGTAGCAGGATACAAAATTAATGAACAGAAATCTCTTGCATTCCTATACACTAATGATGAAAAATCTGAAAGAGAAATTAAGGAAACACTCCCATTTACCGTTGCAACAAAAAGAAAATACCTAGGAATAAATCGACCTAAGGAGACAAAAGACCTGTATGTGGAAAACTATAAGACACTGATGAAAGAAATTAAAGATGATACAAACAGATGGAGAGATATACCATGTTCTTGGATTGGAAGAATCAACATTGTGAAAATGACTGTACTACCCAAAGCAATCTACAGATTCAATGCAATCCTTATCAAACTACCAATGGCATTTTTCATAGAACTAGAACAAAAAAATCTCACAATTTGTATGGAAACACAAAAGACCCTGAATAGCCAAAGCAATCTTGAGGAAGAAAATTGGAGCTGGAGGAATCAGGCTCCCTGACTTCAGACTATAGTACAAAGCTACAGTAATCAAGACAGTATGGTACTGGCACAAAAACAGAAATATAGATCAATGGAACAAGATAGAAAGCCCAGAAATAAACCCACACACATATGGTCACCTTATTTTTGATAAAGGAGGCAAGAATATACAATGGAGAAAAGACAGCCTCTTCAATAAGTGGTGCTGGAAAAGCTGGACAGCTACACATAAAAGAATGAAATTAGAACACTCCCTAACACCGTACACAAAAATAAACTCAAAATGGATTAAAGACCTAAATGTTAGGCCAGACACTATCAAATTCTTAGAGGAAAACATAGGCAGAACACTCTTGGTCTTGGACATAAATCACAGCAAGATCCTTTTTGACCCACCTCCTAGAGAAATGGAAATAAAAACAAAAATAAACAAATGGGACCTAATGAAACTTCAAAGCTTTTACACAGCAAAGGAAACCATAAAAAAGATGAAAAGACAACCCTCAGAATGAGAGAAAATATTTGCAAATGAAGCAACTGACAAAGGATTAATCTCCAAAATTTACAAGCAGCTCACGCAGCTCAATATCAAAAAAACAAACAACCCAATCCAAAAATGGGCTGAAGACCTAAATAGACATTTCTCCAAAGAAGGTATAAAGATAGCCGACAAACACATGAAAGAATGCTCAACATCACTAATCATTAGAGAAATGCAAATCAAAACTACAATGAGGTATTACCTCACACCAGTCAGAATGGCCATCATGAAAAAATCTACAAACAATAAATGCCGGAGAGGGTGTGGAGAAAAGGGAACCCTCTTGCACTGTTGGTGGGAATGTAAATTGATATAGCCACTATGGAGAACAGTATGGAGTTTCCTTAAAAACCTAAAAATAGAACTACCATATGACCCAGCAATCCCACTACTGGGCATATACCCTGAGAAAACCATAATTCAAAAAGAGTCATGTACCACAATGTTCATTGCTGTTCTATTTACAATAGCCAGGACATGGACGCAACCTAAGTGTCCATCGACAGATGAATGGATAAAGAAGATGTGGCACATATATCCAATGGAATATTACTCAGCCATAAAAAGAAACGAAATTGAGTTATTTGTAGTGAGGTGGATGGACCTAGAGTCTGTCATACAGAGTGAAGTAAGTCAGAAAGAGAAAAACAAATACCGTATGCTAACACATATGTATGGAATCTAAAATAAAAGTGGTTCTGAAGAACCTAGGGGCATAACAGGAATAAAGATGCAGACATAGAGAATGGACTTGAGGACATAGGGAGGGAGAAGGGTAAGCTGGGATGAAGTGAGAGAGTGGCATGGACTTATATATACTACCAAATGTAAAATAGATAGCTAGTGGGAAGCAGCTGCATAGCACAGGGAGATCAGCTCAGTGCTTTTTGACCACCAGAGGGTTGGGATAGGGAGTGTGGGAGGGAGACGCAAGAAGGAGGAGATATGGAGATATTTTTATATGTATAGCTGATTCACTTTGTTATAAAGCAGAAACTAACACACCATTGTAAAGCAATTATACTCCAATAAAGGTGTTAAAAAAAAAAACCCAAAAAAGAAAATGATATCAGATGTGAATGACTCTTTTATTTCTCTTTTTAAATTCTCACACCTCTTATTTTTTCTTCTCTTATTATGTTAGCTAGGACCTCTAATATAATGCTGCATATTAACACATCGCTACTTCTTCAATTAAACAAATTAGACTTTCAGAGAATATTTATGTGAGTTGCCTTTTGTGCCAATGATTAATTACCATATAAGTGTGGTAATCTACTCTTTCTGCTTATTTTAGATATTTTGCAAAGAAAACAAACAAAACATGGAACTGTATATCAAAGTTTTCCTTCTGCCTATAATGTTATTCCTCTATCATATTCATCTTCCAAAATCCTACCCATATTCAAGACCTAGTCTAAATGCTACTTTCTCCATGATTCCTGTGGCTTCTTCTAGCTGGAAATAACATCTCCAGTCCCTTACTCTTTAATGCTTAACCAGCATCTCTCTTATTTATACTTTAAGTTACATTGTGGCTTTTCTACATGTTTTATCATCGCTACTCCAATCCTAAGATTTTTGAGGTCAGGATCAGCATCTGTTTTGTTTTGAGTTTCTTTTTCTGCTACTACTAGCAAAATTCACATTCAACAATTAGTAAGTAATTGAAAGAATAAATAATGTCTGGAACTAAATATCAAAAATGCCTAAAGCCTATAAGGGAAGAAGCACAGAACCAGAAGCATATCCTTATTCTTTTCTGGTAGCTTGCTATCATTCTTAAAAAAAAAAGTGCGTGGCCATTAGTATACTTACATATAAATATTCTGCAACAAAGTAAGAATTTGACTACCACTGTGGTTTTTGATTAATTAACTCCTCTAGAGTAGAAAGATAGTACAAGAGCACCCTCATGGGGACAACCAGGATGCACAAATAAATGTTATTCATCGCTATTTAACAGAAAACTTAATCTTCTATTCCATTTTATTCTCTCTAGCTTATTCTGGGCCATTTCAAGAGTGCTCTTTGGAGAAATATTTTTCAAGAAGTAAACTGACTCGGGTTTCCCTGGTGGCGCAGTGGTTGAGAGTCCGCCTGCCGATGCAGGGGACACAGGTTCGTGCCCCGGTCCGGGAAGATCCCACATGCCGCGGAGCGGCTGGGCCCGTGAGCCATGGCCGCTGAGCCTGCGCGTCCGGAGCCTGTGCTCTGCAACGGGAGAGGCCGCAACAGTGAGGGGCTCGCGTACCGCAAAAAAAAAAAAAAAGTAAACTGACTCAGGTGTTTGTAAATACGATATTTTTATATTTCTTCCTGTTTTTCGACACCTTTTTTTTTTTTTTTAATTAGAGGAGTGGTGTATTGGAAAATACATTGTAGTGATCCCTATCATCATTCAGTCTTTGAGTTTTCCATAGTTGCTTCATCTTACATGGATTTTGCCCCGTTGGAGTCTCTAAGTTCTTTGCATCTAGACCAGGTGTCACAGCAAATAGAAACTGTTTGACATAAATGGCAGACTGTTTCACCTTTGAGAAGAAATAGAACCCAAGGTTTTTATTCATGAACCACACGGAAGCTTTATACAAAAAATGTTCTAAATATGTAAATATAAAATGCCCTAAAAATAATTTCCCAAGTTCTTAATTTATGCCGTCTCTGGTTTTCAGAACTTGATCTCAACTTTATTTCTCAGAATATATCTGCAGAGGTCTGCAGGTTTCTGCAGACCAGCATCTGCTCCTGGAGGCCAAGTTTCCAGTTTGCATTGACTTTCAGGATTTTCCTTCAGGCACACACCTGGAGGCAATCATCTGCACATGCCATTCTGTGAGCAGATGTATATGGGTAGGACAGCAGCACTTTATGCCATTAGAACAGCTGGGAGGAACGAAAATGAATGTGTTCTGCTTTCCTTTGTGTCATATAAAACTCCCTAAGAGTATTCTCACCTGGAACCCATTTTCCTTCTCTTATGGTCTTTGCTTGTTTGGATGGGGAAAGAAACTTGCCTTATCAACCTTCCAGGTTAAGAGGAAGTTTGTTCTTCCCTGACATCAATCAACTCGGTTGAGAAAGTTGCTTGGCCAGCATTCTTACATTTGCCTAAAATGTTTTCTTTTCCAGGAAGTGAGCCTCTTGAAGGGATTACCTGTGATTCTGTAATTACTCCACTGTATGGTGCCTAGTACAAGTTTAAACACACAGAGACACATAAATAATTATGATTTCCAATATATGTCAGGTACAGGTGAAAATTTAATGTGTATGATTTTACTTATCATTTAAAAAATATATCCTCAAATTTGTTTTATTGGTGAGATTTAGTTTGGAAAAAGTACTAATTTGATATTACACTTGAGAAACAAGTTTGTTCCTTTTTATTCCTCAGTGGTATTCCATCGTAGATATATAGCACAGTTTGTTTATCCATCCAGCAACTGAAGGATATTTGGGTTGTTTCCAGTTTTTGGTGACTGTGAATAGAACTGTATAAACATTCATGTTCAGGCTTTTAAGTAAACATAGGTTTTCATTTCATTTGGGTAAATAGTTAGGAGTGGCATTGCTAGGTCACGAAGTGAGTGTACACTTAACTTTATAAAAACCTGCCAAAATGTTTTCCAGAGAGGTTGTACCATTTTGTATTTCCACAGCAATACAGCAGAAACATATTAAATTTTCTTAACTTTAAGACTTTTAGTTAAAGTAACATATTGACCAGATGAAAAAAATCACACATAGTAGATACTACCAATTGACTCCAGGCAGTTTTAAGATTCTTCTTTGAAATTCCTTTCAGAGCCTCTGACACATATCTGAGTAACTCATGATACTGTTGTGTACTTGGAGGGTGGATTCAATTTTTAGACATGTCAGAAGTCATTTATTGGTCAGGCTTGGTAAGGGAGGTAGAGATCAGGAAAGAAAATACTTCCAAGTCTTTGAGACTGAATTGTACTTAAGTAACACTCCTTACTCCTCAGATTTAATGGAACAAACCCATATGGATGCAAATATTCTGCATATCTGTCCAAATCAATCTACTTCCCAGTTGATTCCTTGAAATAAGGACTGTGCTGTGTTCACTGCTGTGTGCCCAGTGCCTAGAGCAAGAGTTGGAATGTGACATACATTCCACCGATAAGTGTCGAGTAGGAGAATATTATGATTCTCATTTAAAAACTCATGCCACTGAATTTCAAATGGGTTAGATAGAATCAGAGAGTTTGTAGATGGTGGAACCATCACTGAAATTAAATATATGATTTTCCTTATTCAAAATCCAGTTTGTCTCTCTGATTTTCTGCTAAATAGAAGGTTCCTAAACGCAGAACTAGGGAAGAACTGTGGGCTGTTGCCATATCAAATGAAGGCATGAAGATAGAATGAGGGACCCAGCTCAGTGGATTCAGAAGCAGAATTAAGTCTGACACGTATGATGATAACAGTTGGCATTTGTAATAACTTTATGTGGCGTTATGTGGCATTATATATTCATTAATAAGTCTACATAATACTTCATTATGTGAGTCTTCATTACTGAATTTTAAGTACCTCAGAAATAACACTGAATTAGCAATTAAACTAAGCCACATGAATAAACAGACACAGTACAGCATTCTATGAAGTCAAAGTGAACATTCAGTTCTTTGGAGTAAGAGCTCAGAAATCAAGCTTTTCTTCATACTATTAAAAAAACTTTGCTTTTCCCCCTTCTCTAGGGCATCATTTCTCATGAAGCAGCCAGACAATTCAATGAAAAGCCCAAGTTAGTTGATTTTTATATTTAAGTTAATTTTAGTTATGTAATCAATTTTTTAAAGTTTATTTCTGTCTTGAGGGAAATTAGTTATTTACAATTTTATTATCCAACTTTTTTTTCCATGTAATATTTCTATTCCCTGGCAATGAAAAAAGAAGTAGAATACACTTTTAAAATGTCCATTCCTCAATTGTACTTTAACTTTCCAAGTTGAAAGTAAAATAAATCCAATCAAGTTAGATTGGATAAGTAAGTAGAGAAAAGGCCAAAGCAAAAAAGGTGTGAATAATAGAAACTGTATTTTAAACACTAAATTTTAACAGAATATATACTATAAGTGAATCTTTTTTCCTTTTTTCATAAGGGAGGTGAATAGGAGGAAAACTTTAGAATAGGCTTTACTTTGTTTCAGAAAGAGATGTCTGCTAAAACAGGCATGTTCTAGTTAAAATGGGATTTTGGAAAGGGAGAAGACTATTCTACATGTTTTTTCCCCCTGTAACAAAGGATCCCCAGGAGGCAATTGAGCCCAGGGTTAGAGCCTTAAGGTACTGACACAAACAACAATGGCAGGCGAATGGGATTTTCCTCTGTGAATTCTGATTTTCTCAGGGCTTTCCAGAAGTGGAGAAGAGGCTGAGAGTCTTGCTTCTCCTGTCTGGCATAGGAAGAGGGAGACTAATAACAGAAGCTGTGCAGGGCTCTGCCTCCATGGGGATGCTTTCATTTGTTCACTTCTCCTCAGATGAGGCAGAATTATTTTTAAATGTTTGAAACTAAAACAAAGTTAGTAGTTAAAAAACCCTAACTATAAATAGTTGTTACCCTTTAAAAGATATAAAAATTCTAGGTATTGGTTAAGTAGAAGACACCCAGGAACTATCAGGATCTGGTCTGGAGCATGACTGGTACAGCAGCATGATTTCAGGTCTTGAAGCAAGAGAACATCTGTACTATGGAGGAAATAAGTTCATTAGAAGTCCCTAGAGGTGCACATAGCTAGGTGACGGTGAGCAGTGCTGAAGATCGCCCAGATGTAATGGAAATAATATATCTCTTCTTGGTGTCTCTAACTCCAGCTTGAGATAGATGAAAAGATGTCAGTCTGGCTTTGGGGACTCTCTAAGTGTCAATTTGGCTATAATAGTACTCATGAAGCAAGAAGCATACACAAGAGATAGCTGTATGGCATTGTAAATGAAAATGTAGTTAAAATCCTCTATAGAAATACTGAGAGAGATGCTTCAACTGTGAAATACTTTTTAAAAAAGTTGAAAATAGAGTCACACATTTCTTCTCTTTAAAAATTGCCTGTCAAGTTAGTGGTGAAGAAGTGTGAATGAAATAAGCTAATTTTTAAGTAACTGATTCAAAACAGAGTTTATAGGGCAGTCAGATGCAACTATGGTCTAGCCATATGTTTCACTGGCAATATAGTTGTGTTATTCCAATAAGGGCAGATTTGTGTACCATTTCTGTCGGATTTTTTAAAATTAAATTTCAGAATTGCCTAGGCATAATGTGCATCAAAAAAATCATTTTAGGACTTCATGAGAAGAACTGTAGATGGGCCGCATACATATGAAGAGATGTTCAACTTTTCTACAAAAGAAAAAAATCAGATTAATAAAAATGTTGACGCTTAGTTTTAGAAAAAAACTTTAAGATAGATATTTTAAAAATCTGGTATTGGCAAAGATATAGCCCAATGTGTACTCTATACACATTACTATATATAAAATGGTAACTAATTAGAAACTGCTGTATAGCACAGGGAACTCTAGTCGATACTCTGTAGTGGCCTATATGGGAAAAGAATCTAAAAGAAAAAAGAGTGGATATATGTATATGTATAACTGATTCACTTTGCTGTACACCTGAAACTAACATAACATTGTAAATCAACTATAGTCCAATTAAAAAAAAATGTGTACTCTCCAGAGGTGCAGAGTGCATAAATTATTGCAACTTTTTGGACAATCTATATCAAAATTTAACTTTTGTACACAATTTGATCCAGCAAATATCCTTGTTGAAATTCATTCTCAGGAAACGATTGGACAAGTATCCAAGGTGATTTAAATATTGGAATAGCAACACTGTAGTTGGTGGCAAGTAGCAAATAGTCATTAAGTGGTCAAGTACATTGTGGTGTATTCATAGAACAGAAAACTCTGATTACTAAAAATGATATTGTATACTTATATTTATTGAAAAGAAAAGCTCTCTATAAAATATTTTTGGGTGAACTATGGATATTAAAATGCAGCATTTAGATTAAGCCCATTAAAATTACATTTGTATGTATTGAGGGATGTTGAGGATCATGTTCCCCAAAATGTTGAGTGAATCTTCCTTAGTAATGGGATTACAGGTAATGTTCAACATCCTTTGTCATACTTTTCTGTTTGAACTCTATAATGGCATATATTTTAAAATCTAGAAAACCTAAACCTATTTTAATTTTGTAAAATAAATCCTTTTTAAATGCTATATATATATACACTTTATTTTCTACATTAATAAAAGTAAAGTTCAACAAAATTAAGACACTTTTTCATTTGCTCTCACTGTATCTGTCTCCCCTCCAATCCCCAGCTCTCAGTGTTGCCATGGAAATGTTGATTAGGCCAGCTATTCTACTTATAAAATTTCTATGGGATTTAAAAAATTACTTCCATCCCCCAAATGATACAAAAGGTAAATTAAATTGCAAAGATTGCTACTTGTATGGCATTTGTTTAGGTAATGATTTAAACACAGGTAGTGTTGTATGGAAAACTAATAGACTACAGCCAGATTTTTTTTTTTTTTAGCTTTAGTTTCTATGAAGTTTAGTTTATTGTTTTGTCTCATTTCCTAAAGTAACATAGATAACAATCATGTTTTCATTACTACAGCATCCCCAGTAAAGATCTATTCATATTGAAAAAAAGTACTATATTTTTGAATTTGTTTACTCATTCTTTTATCTTGAAAATTTATTTTTGATAAACAAAAGGATAAATATTTCAAGTTATTGAAGTATTGAATTTAGTTTTTGAAGGATACTTATGGGCTGAATAAAGTTAAAAATAGAGGCTGTTTCTGACTAAATGCTCCTAATAAAAGTTTGTTTTGAAACAGAGATGATAGTAATAAATTCCAAGAATCTGTTTACAGCTTGTAGAAAAATGAAGTTGTGGTGTATTTCCCTGATTTTGAGCTCAGAATCTTTCAGCAGTTACATCTCTCCAAGGTTCAAAATTAAATACTCATTATCTTGTTAAAAAAATAGAAATGCCTAGAAATAGCAGAAAGTGGCATCATAATTCTCAAATTCTTTCCTTAAACAATTTCATAATGTGAGTGGATGAAACCTACAATGCAGCATTACAGTAGCTATCATTCCACATGAATGAAATTCACTTCTAAGATGTAAATTATAAAATTTTCATGAGTAGACAAAGAATTCTGAATTTAGCTGTGCTAGGCAAATAACTTTAATTTTTTAGGAAAAAAGAAACAAAGAAATACTTAATAAACACTTTAGATCTCTTTTCATCTTTTTTATTTTACTGTCAACTTTACTGAAGAGAAATTCCACTCCAAAATGAAAATGAGCTGCCCATGAGGTAGCTGCCCATGAGGTAGCTGCCCATGAGGTAATGAATCTATTGAATAATAGCTTATGAAAAATTTTATAAAGTTTTTAAATTTATGAATTCAAAATTTTATGAATTCTCTATAAAAGAATTCTGAATTCTTTTATGAATTTGTGAAAATAGTCTATGAAGAATTTCTCATGCTTTGTTGATAATACTATTCTCCAAGTTCTTTCCATTAGGGTTTTTGCTGATTATTTCTGTCTTGATAATATACCTTATTCTATTTATTCCACGGCACTTCTTTCTAAAGAGATTGCACTATTTGGGATATATCCTTGGTGGAAAGTTTGACTGTGAGCTTTGCATGAAAATAAGATAATGTAGAAGCTTTGATAATGGGACTAAAACAATAGGCCATTATAAACAAAGACCTTTGAGTTGGAAGGAAGTTTATTGTCCTATGGGTTGCATGATATAAGAAATGTAAGGACTTAAGGAATTTATAAATCAGTGGCTCTTCTTACTGGCATTTGTTAGTTAACTAGCAAAAAAGTTTAATGATTTGTAAAAACTCAGTTGATTAATTGACATGTAATTTGAATGAGCTAAATTAACAGAAGTTGAAATTGTTTGGGTCAGTCTCTTGTCTGACTAAGGAATGGCTTTCTTTTAGTTACCTAGTCAATTTTAGCGACTAAACTATCCGGAATCTTTTTTTCTTTCTTCCTCTCTCTCTCTCTTCCTTCCTTCCTTCCTTCCTTTTTCTTTCTGATAAAATAGCTTACCATGGAAACTTTTACTTTATGTGCTATTTCCATAGATCATAGATAATGCAACTTATTTATAACATAAAGTAAAATGAATTGCAATTATAATTTAGCAAAAGTAGAAAATGATATTAATAATAGAATCATAACCACTAATAAATTCCATGTTAAGTATATCTATCTTATTATCTTATAAAGTAAAGGGGAAAATAGGATTCTGTTAAACTTTTATTAAGTAGCCATTGATTTCAACCATATATGTAATGTTCATGTGAACCTTTGATTTTGTTGTAGTTTCTTTGAAATGTAAAGGAAAAGTTCTTGCTTCATTTGGAAAACTGTATATTCTCAACTGAAGCTTGATTTTACTTGAAAACAAAGACTGAAGATTTTTATGATAGAGATGTGATGATAATGACATATTTCAAAATTCTTTAAAGTTGATATATAACCGAGAAACTTAGAACATTGTACTATTTGAAACCACTAGGTATTCTGTCTGAAGGCCTTGGATGATATTCTTTGTGGTTTTCTTGAAAACAGTAATTGAACTTATGTAGAGAAATCAAGCTACCAGAAAGACTTATGATCTACTTTATGCTCTTTTTTCCATTGAGTTTCCCTTTTAGTTTTAGAGATGACAAAAAAAGTAGTTATGCAATAGTTTTATGGCTTCACATGTGTCTAGTTATCTTCAATTTTGTGTTGGTCATTGTATTTGGAAACCCATTTGTAGAAAATATTTCTGGTTTATATCTTCCTCCGAAGAAGATTTTCTTTGCTTTTTCTTGGCATGTGGGAGCACTAGCAATCCATGACCACATTAATCCAAATTCAGAGTTTGATATATTCTGCAATGCATAAATGACTTGAAGCTACGCAGCAACCCATGGTAGAACTGGCTTACTTCCAATGCAATTCCTAAAGTGCAGCTCTTTGAGTCCCAGTCTAAGTGAGAGTTAGTTTATCAAAATGTCTACCCTTTGTGAGCCCTGAACTCTAACTATTGTCTCTAGTTCTAAGTGTCACCAAAAAGCAGCTCAGCTGATTTCCTACCTTTCAGGATTGGCAAGTACTTTACAGGTGAAGACAATCCAAGGGCCAGAATTATCTCTTTGAATTTTGGGCTGGTAATTACTTAATATATTGTTAGCTCTTTAATACTTTTAAAAGATTTCTAAAATATGAAATCTAGTTTTTAAGTTAATTTTAGTGGGAAAGTGATTTCAAATTACTTTACCATTAACAGAAGCAGAAGTCCCATATTCCTTTTAAATGTAAATATTCCATCATGTAACCTCCTTGGGCATTTTTTCCTGTGAAATTATTGTTACACACACACACACACACACACACACATAACCAGGAATAGAATTTCTGGATCATAAGATATAGTATCTTTAACTGGAGTAGATAATAGTAAACGGCTTTTCAATGTGGTATACTACTTTATACTCCCATCATATTATATGTGTTCCCAGATATTGCAAATTCTTTTAGTATTAAAGACTTAAAAAATTTTGCCAATATGGTGGGGTAGTTGTATTTCATTGACATTTTAATTGGCATTTCCAATTTTTAATTTGATTGAAACCCTTTGTGTATTTTTATTTTCCATTTGAATTTTTTTTCTTTTGAGGAGTGCCTGTTATCTCTTGCTCATTTTTAAAAATTGTATTGTTTGTTACTTTCTTACTGCTATGTATGATTCTAGATCTTTGTCTCTTAATTGTGCTGCAAATATCTCCTCCCACTCTGAAGTCTTTTTCACTATCTTAATGGTATTTTGAGGTGAGCAGAAGTTATTCATTTTATGGAACTCAAATTTATTAATCTTCTCCTTTATTACTAATGCTCTGTAATCTCCTGAGGTCAGAAGATATTGTCTGACATTATATTTTAAATATCTTTTAATTTTGTTTTTCAACTTCAGGTCTTTAAACACTTGTAATTTATTTTTGTGTATGGTGTGATTCATGGGTTCAATTTCACTTTCTTTTTCTAAAATGGATATCTGATTTTCCTACCACTGTTTATTAACAAGACCACCTTTCCCCACTGCCCTGTTTGTAAGTAGAGGAGTGATAAGATGGTAACCTCTGTCATAAATTAAATATTTATATATGTAGGATTCTATTCTGAGCTTTTTGTCTTATTCCATTTTTCTATTTGTCTATCCCTGTATAAATACAGCACAATTCTAAATACTCTAGTTTTATTATAAATACTGATATCTAGTAGAGCAAGTCCTCACAATTTGTTCTGCAGTGTGTAATGATTATTTCTTGCCCCTTGCATTTTCATGTAAGTTTTAGAATAAATTTCTCAAGGTCCACCAAAAATAAAAACAAATAACTTTTGTTGGAATTCCAGTTGGAATTGCATTTAAGCTATAAATAAATTAGGAAAGAATTGTCATTTTTACGATACCCAGTCTTCCAATCCCTGAACATCTTATATACAATTTATAAATGGTTTATGCCGTAGGGATTTTTAGGTCGAGCAAATGCTAGTAGCTGAGCAACTCTTAATAAAATGTTTCATATATATGTTAGACCATCATCATCATCATTATTAGCAGGAACATTTTATGGTATATCACTCTATATCATATTTATATCTCTCTTTACTGTTTCTCAAAAAATTTGATAATTTTTTTGTAATTTTCCTGATAGAGGTTTTGTGCAACTTACATTTAATTTATTCCTAGGTACTTGATATTTTTATTCTGTTATAAATGGAATCATTTATATATTCTATATCTGTTTCTTGTGTATAAAAATTAAATTGATTTCTTATATTGATTTAAGTCTAACAACCTTGCTAAACTCTTTAATTAATTCTAATAATTAATCTATAGAATATTTTGGATTTTCTATACACTTAATTTTATCATCTGTTAACAATGACTATTTGTTTTTTTTTTCAAGACTGACCTTACTATTTTCTTTCCTTTTTGGACTGTGGGCTAGGGTCTCCTTTAAAATACTGAATTGATATTCTGACAGCAGAACTTTTAACCTTTTTCCTCAACTCAAAGGGAAAGTTTTTAAAGCTTTACCATTTAATACAATGTTCACTATAGGTTTTTTGTAAATACCCCTTATCAGGTTAAGAAAGCTCACTTTTGCTCTTAGTGTGGCACAAATTCTTATCATCAATGGACTTTAAATCAGTGCTTTCTCTACACCTATTGAGCTTAATATATGTTTATCTCCTTTTATTTGTTGATGGAGTGGTGAATTACATTAACTGATTTTTTTAAAATAATGTTAAGCCAACATTTCATTGTGGGATAAAATCAGTTGGTCCTAATATGTATTTGTATATTAATAGATTTGGTTTAATAACATTTAAAAATATTTTTGTATTCAAAGAGAGACTTGAAACTCACTTTTTTTTTTTCTTTTGCGGTACGCGGGCCTCTCACTGTTGTGGCCTCTCCCTTTGTGGAGCACAGGCTCCGGATGCACAGGCTCAGTGGCCATGGCTCATGGTCCTAGCAGCTCCGCAGCATGTGGGATCTTCCCGGACCGGGGCACAAACCCGTGTCTCCTGCATCGGCAGGTGGACTCTCAATCACTGTGCCACCAGGGAAGCCTGAAACTGACTTTTAATTTTCCTTTCTCATGCTGCCCTTTAGGTTTGTTATCAAGTTGATTATAAATGAACTGGGATATAACATGTTTTTCTATTCTCTGAAAGAATTTGTATAAGTCTATGTCTTAGTCTGCCTGAGATGCCGTAACAAAATACCATAGACTGGGTGGCTTAAACAACAGACATTAATTTTCTCACCATTCTTGAGGCTGGACATGTGAGATCAGGGTGTAGCATATTTGGACTAGGGTGAAGACTCTCTTCCTGGCTTTCAGATGGCTACCTTCTCACTGTGTCCTCACATCAAAAAGAGAAAGAGAGGGAGAGAGAGAGAGAGAGAGAGAGAGAGAGAGAGAGAGAGAGAAAGAGAGCAAGCAAGAGCAAGCTCCCTGGTGAATAAACTCATTGTAATCCAGAGCGTACAATCCCATCATTAGGGTTTCACCCTCATTACTTCATCTAAACCTAATCACCACCCAAAGGTCTCTCCACTAGATACCATCACATTGGGGGTTAGGGCTTCAACATATAAAATTTGAGGGGACACGACTCAGTCCAGAACAATCTGGAAATGTTTCTTCAGTGACTGCATGGTAAACTTATTCATAAAGTTATCTGGACCTGTGGGAAGAATTTTTTTACACTTGATTCAATTTCTTTAAAGGATTATTTAGGTTTTCCATCTCTTCTGGAGTCAAATTTTGTTCAAGATACACTTTTCAGGGCTTCCCTCGTGGCGCGGTGGTTGAGAGTCCATCTGCTAATGCAGGGGACACGGGTTCGTGCCCTGGTCCGGGAAGATCCCACATGCCGTGGAGCGGCTGGGCCCGTGAGCCATGGCCGCTGAGCCTGCGTGTCCGGAGCCTGTGCTCTGCAACGGGAGAGGCCACAACAGTGAGAGGCCCGTGTACCGCAAACAAAACAAGACAAAACAAAACAAAACCCAAAGATACACTTTTCTAGGAACTTATAAATTTGTTCACAGTATCTCCTTTTTATCTGTTTCATGTCTGCAGCATCTGCAGTGATTTCTGCTATTTGTTCCTAATATTCTCTCTCTCTCTCCTTTTCTCCTTCCCTCCTTCACCCTCTCTCTCTCTCTCTCCCTTCTTGGTTAATCTTATCACAGGGTTTGTCTTTTCAAACATATACCTTTAGCTTTGTTGGTCTTTACTTTATATTTTTAAAACATTTTACTAATTTTTGCATTTGTCTTCATTTCCTTCCTCCACATTTCTTTGGTTGCTATTTTTTGATAATTTTTCTAACTACTTAGATATATGCTTAGTATGCTTAGTTTATCAATTTTCAACATTTCTCTTTTCTGTTACATGCATTTCCTGCTAATAATATTATTTTACATGTTACTTTATATTCACCCCATAAGCTTTTCTATATAGCATTTGTTATTTACACAGTTCAAAATATTTTCTAATTTCTTTTATGATATTTCTTTGACCAATGTGATATTTAGAACATATTGTTTAATTTCTGAAAATATGGGAAATTTTCTAGTTCCAGTTTCTGAATGATTTCTGACATAAATGCATTGTGGTCAGAGAACATACTTTGTATGGTTCAGATCTATTTAAAAAATATTGTGAAATATGAATCACACACAAAAAGTGCATAAAATAGCTATATAGCTTAACAAATTATTAAAATGTGATTGCTCATGTTACTACCACACAGCGTAAGCTACAAAACAATGCCAAACCCCCAGAAATTACCTTGTGCCCCTTTCCAATTTTCTCTGTGTTTCTAATCCTTTGATATTTGTTGATGTGTACTTTATGGCACAATAGACAGACAGTTTTCTAAATGTTCCACGTGTGCTTGAAAAAAATATGTATTCTACAATTGCAGGGTATAATGTCCATAGGTCAATTTTTTTAATTATGTTTTAAAATCTCTACAGCCTTACTGATTTTTTCTGTTCATTTTATCAACAACTAAGAGAGGTATATCATAATCTCCCACTATAATTATGGATTTGTCCCTTATTTTGGTACTATCAATATTTGCTTTTTTTGAGGCTATATGACTAGATGCACACACATTTGGAAACATTATTATTTCCTCCTGGAATTTTTCTCTAAATCTTTTATTTGTCTTTTATATACTCTTATATTTTTCTGTGTTTTTATCTCTATTTGCAACTTTCTGTGTATTTTCTCTGGATTGATCTTCCAGTTTTCTACTTTTTACTATTTTACTGCTGTTTCATCTGCTGCCAAACATGACTACTGACTATATTTTTAAATTTTTAAATTTTATTTTCTATACTTCTATAGTATTGAATTTTTATAATTATTTTATATGTTATATTTTTACTGTATTGTATTTTGTAATACTTTTTATTCCTTTAAACTGTATTTAGTTGTTTTTCAAACTTGCTTTTTCACTTTTTGTAGCTTCCTATACTCTGCAGATATTTTATGTATAGTAAGTGTAGTCATATTGTAATCTGTTTGTAATAACATCACTATGCAAAGTCTTGTATTTTCCTTTTCCATGTGTGTTTGGTTATCTTCAACTCTCATTGCTCTTGAAAAATCATTTTTGAGATTCCCCAAAGCTTAGGGTCTAGACACTGTTTTTTTTGGTGAGATAATTTGCTTATACATACTCCAGTGGAGGGTAACAATCTAACATCATGTTAAACTGATTTTGGAGCTTAAAGGTACAAATTTGCACAAAAACCACAGATGACATTGTAGGGTAGTAGATTCCTTAACCACTATGACATAGTGCGCCCTTAAAAAATAATTTTGATAAATGAAATGATGATTGACAGGAGTTTTGTGGTAAGCAGAATTTCTCCCCACCAGGCAAGGCCTCATTCCCCAGCAGGCAGAAGAAAAACAAGCAAAACACGTCTATAATAGAAATAGTAATAATAGGGATAGTTGTATGTATTGAACACTTACTCTATGCTAGGTACCGTTAAACACAATATAGAATATATTATTTAATCCTTAACTTATTTTGTCCTCGTTTTGCTGTTAAAGGAAGTCTCCATGAGGTCAAGCAACTTGCCTAAGGCATAAGAGGCTAATAAATCGACCTGAAATTCATCCTCTGGTAACTCAAGAACATATGGGCAGAGAAAAAAAAAGTTTCATAGTATCATCTTTGGCATTTTCCCAAGAAGTACATTAGCATGTTAGTGTAGAAACAGTGGTTGGCAAAGGAAATACCTAAGCATTACCTTGCCTCCCTGACTTAGACAGTTAATTCATTTTATCCAGTCTTGAATAAATTCTCATGCTGCACTAAGCTATTTTTCTGGGTGAAAGATCATAAAATACTTCTGAATACTTCTGGATTAAAAAAAAGTAAGATACTCTTTTCTATTTGATTAATGTTGCTGCTGCTTAAAGTATTATTGATGGCATTTGAAATGGATAGAAATGCCATTTTTATATTTTCTAAAAGAAGAAATCAGAAAAGAGCAATTGAGAAAGAAAAATAAAATGATTTTTTTGTCAGCTTGTAAGTGAAGCCGTTAAATAGTTGATCCTCAGTTTTAATGGAGGGGTATAAGGACAAATAAACAAGTCAGCCTAAAAATGTGAAAACTCAGGAAAGATATATGATTTGTTAACAGATAATACTGGCATTTTGTGAATCACAGTCTCTCTCTCCCTCTCTCTTTTTTGAAAGGCAGTAATACAGCTGTTTTGAAATCCTGAAAAAGCTTATTCATGTTGCTGCATTGTCTTCTATTGCTAACACTTCGGTACAATTTTTAACATGCAAAATCAGCTGCAGAGTTACTGTGCCTCTGTGCTTGGAAACTCAGCACCACTTTGCTCTGCGTATGTGTCATAATTTCTCATGGATTTTTTATTGTTGCTTACCTGGATAATTTGTGACACTGCATTCAGAATTAACTTTCCAAATTATAAATCTGACCGCAGAGCTCCAGTGCAGCTCCCATACTTAAAATCTTTTAGCAGCTTTTCTTTGCCTGCACTATAAGACAGAAATGTTACAGCTAGTATACAATGTCTTTCATTTTTGGCCCCTGGCTCATTCTCCAGTCTCACTTTAAATTTCCTCCTTCTTTATCCATTCATCTGTCCATGGTCATTTAGGTTGATTCCCTAGCGGCAGGGCAGGAATAAAACGTAGACATAGAGAATGGACTTGAGGACACAGGGAGGGGGAAGGGTAAGCTGGGACGAAGTGAGAGAGTGGCATGGACATATATACACTACCAAACGTAAAATAGATAGCTAGAGGGAAGCAGCCGCACAGCAGTGACCACCTAGAGGTGTGGGGTAGGGAGGGTGGGAGGGAGGCTCAAGAGGGAGAGGATGTGGTGATATATGTATACATAGAGCTGATTCACTTTGTTGTACAACAGAAACTAACACAGCATTGTGAAGCAATTGTACTCCAATAAAGATCTATTAAAAAAAAAAAGGTATAGGCATAAAAAAAAATTTCCTCCTTACTTCCTCTGCCCTCAGCTACACCAAATTATTTGTTATTCCTCAAATGGGCCATGCTGTGTATTACACACGCTGTTCCATCTGTCTGTAATGCCCTTTTTTTTTTTTTCAGATTTCCAGGCACCTTTCTTCCTTTACCACTAGGTTCCCCTCTTTGGAGCCCTTAGACCCACCCCAACAGAAAGTGGCCGTATCCTCAGTTCATTAACCCTCCGGGGACCTCACCCTGGCTTCTGTATCAGTGCTTCTCCATTGTATTGTAATTATTTACAAGCTTGCTACTGCTTTCCCAGTAGGCCTTAAGCCTGGCACAACAGCAAAAAGCAAAATATATTTTGTTGGATAAAAAAAAGCGCATGGATGATACCTAATTCACAAAGGTATTGTAAAATGATATGAAAAGATGGAGAGGAAACCCTTCGTAAGTTATCAGACACTATAGAATTGCTATTTATATATTTATCTATTTTCTGCCCAAATGCTCAGCATGCAAGCCAGGCCCGACCACACCTAAAGACACTTTGAGGAGGGATGAAAATTATGCATTTTTGTGATTGAGCTTGTAAAATGTGCAAGACTATGAGCATAACTGGGAATTTAAAGAATACTATCTGATATCAGAAAGCCTGTTACCTACACTGTGAGATAAGACATAAAAAACCCCGAATCTTTGGATAACAAATGATGCAGGATTGCCTAGTGGATGAATGGGTCTTTGGTGCTATAGGAGTTACTGAGTGTGGCGTGCGAAGGCCATTATGAGGAAGCTGATTTTGAACTAGGTTTTAGGGAAGATTGAAATGAGAAGGGTGGTGACCTTTTAATTGAGGAGGGGGGTGTACCAAGGCTAAGGAAGGAGCTGCCATGCTTTTTTCTATTAAATTTGTTCTACTGTGGGTGCAATGTCTTCTCTGAGATCATCTCTTTCATGGATTTCTCTGGCATTGATCACATGATAAAATTCTGGGCATTCTTCAAGGTTTAGCTCAAATGTTACTAAAAATACCCAGTGGAAGTAATCCCCCCCTTTTCTTTTCCCCTCTGAATTTCCAAGGGCATATCTTGTAGGACCAAGGTCAACTTTACATAACAGAACCACCCTCCCTTCCTTCTTAATAGCTTAAGCAATAGAGGTATTTATTTATTTTTTTACCTCTATTACCTCCACAATCATCAAAGACTCAGGCTCCATTTTATTTTTCTGTTCCTCCCGCTTCCACTTTGGATTTTCTCATCATTCAATGTAGCTGCTGGAGATCTGTTAGGTAGTTAGTCAGACATTAGCAGCAAGGAGGTGACAGCAGCGAAAAGACAATAGGGGAATAGTCAAGTTACACCCCAACCATCTGGGGACCCTCCCCTGACCCACCCAGAACGGGCGAAACTATGGTCGGGTGGTGGGCAACTTAACCTGATAGAGAGAGAGCACGGTAACACGAGGGAACTTCCCCGGGCTGCGCATGCCCAGACTAGACAGGCGTATAACCTAGAGTAAACCCAAACTCATTATACCATCAGTATAATAAAATCTGCATGTGGTTTTGCCTCCCGCCCCGTGGGCTTTTCTTAGCGAATCAAGGGTGAGGGCAGGCGCAATAATGAACTTGTTACATAACTTGGGACTGTTAATCAAATAATGATCCCCTGTCACTCATCCATGATCGCACCCCGCCTCCTCGCAGAATGCTCTTTATAAACACCCTTAAGCCTGTACAACAGGGCAGGTTTCACTTCGCAGAAACAGCCCACTCTCCCTCTGAGAGTGTAACTGTGCTTTAATAAACTTTGCCTTGCGCTTAAGCCCGAAGTGGTAGTGTGCAATTCTTTGCTTACTATCACAAGGACCGAGGTTGCTGGTCCGGGTCTTCCACTGACCTTCTCGATTGAAGCTATTTGACCCAACGCACGCCAACCCGGTAACATAACCATCTTGTTTAAGTTTCAGACAGCAGGAAACAGGAAGAGAAGCAAAAAAGAAACATGCCCCTATAAAGAGCTTGCCAAGGAATCCAACTCAACTTTGGCTTGCATTTCATGAACCAGAGCTTCCCATGGCCACATCAGTTGCAAGTGAAGTTAGTAACAAAGCCATACCTAACCACAAGGGTGCCTAAGAACACTTCGAGCTAGAAGAAAAACGGTCTGGTGTTTAGAGGAAGAGGAACATGGATGTTGTATGTCAGTCTCTGCCACAAGCACAGCCTTTTAATGTTTCTTAAGACGTTTATCATTATCTTCTTTTCATGCCAATTATTTGGGACAATGCTTATTCCCGCCCCCCCACCCACCCACCAAACCCTAATTCTTTGAGGGCAAGGGCCATAGTTTATAAATAGTTAAAGGGAATTAGTTAAATCTGTGAAGAGAGAGAACTGGATGGGATCAGGTGGTGTGTGCACTGGAGTACTGGGAGATAAGAAAAGAAATGTAGATTAGGACTAGATTATAAAAGTAAGGAGTAAATAAAAATGCCATTATCTGGGCTTCCCTGGTGGCGCAGTGGTTGAGAGTTCGCCTGCCGATGCAGGGGACACAGGTTCGTGCCCTGGTCTGGGAAGATCCCACATGCCGCGGAGCGGCTGGGCCCGTGAGCCATGGCCACTGAGCCTGCGCGTCCGGAGCCTGTGTTCCGCAACGGGAGAGGCCACAACAGTGAGAGGCCTGCGTACCGCAAAAAAAAAAAAAAAAAAAAGCCATTATTAAAAGTTGTAAGCATTTACCTCAATTTCTACAAAGGATAATTAAGGAAATAAAATTGACCTCTCAATTTATTTGAAGTTTGTGTCACTGCAGTGACAATTAGCAACTTCATTTTTTCTCCAGGAGGAATAAGTAGCTATGATATTGAACTATCCAAAGTGAAAATGGTAAATAAAGGAAATTAGCTGTGCAAAATCTGGTTGTCAAAAAGTCTACACAGAAATGACCCTTCCACATGGGACGTTTCCTTCAAAGAGATAAGATGGAGAACAAAAGAAACAGACATTTACACATTTGACATTTTCTACAAAACTTCCTTTTTTTGGAATCTGCTAGAATGTGCAAGATTTTGCTGTGCTTCATTAAAATATTTATTTTTTATATCAAAGTCCTCATACTAAAAAAGTCTTTCAAGAACTTTTTAGAATTATGGCCAGCACTTTATTCACTGTGGACAAAGAATCTATTTTCTTAAATCAGTAGCCTTCAAGTTTTTAAAATCATGGACCCTATGGGTAAAACATTTTTTACTCTCCTTACTTATTTATACTTATCTATTTCTAAAGTCATGGTGAAATTTATTGTGTATAATAGCAAATATACTCCAATATAGAAATTAAACAAAGGATGATATAAAATATATATTACTAAAATTCCACTATTTTCTTCTTACCCCAAAGTGGATCATCTTCACACCTTTACATACCAGAGAACAAACCTCATTTAGCCGCCATTGCCACCTCCCTTCACCCCTCACCTCTATCCCTTTCTCCCCAGAGAGTTGGGAAGACTATTGAGGTTAAGCAGCGGTTTTCAACTTTTTGGACTCAGGAACACTTTACACTCTTATTTTTTCAATTTGAAGTATAATTGATTTACAATATTATATTAGTTTCAGGTGTACAACATAGTGATTCAGGTATATATATATATATATATATATATATATATATATATATATTCAGTTCTTTTCCAGTATAGGTTATTACAGCATATTGAATATAGTTCCCTGTGCTATACAGTAAATCCTTGTTGTTTATTTTTTATATAGTGGTGTGTATCTGCTAATCCCATACTCCTAATTTATCCCTCCCCAATCGTTTTCCCCTTTGGTAACAATAAGTTTGTTTTCTATGTCTGTGAGTCTATTTCTGCTTGTAAATAAGTTCCCTTGTATTATTTTTAAAATTCCACATATAAGTGATATCATATTTTTTTTTTCTCTGTCTGACTTACTTCACTCTGTATGATAAGCTCTAGGTCCATCCATGTTGCTACAAATGGCAATATTTCATTCTTTTTGTGGCCAAGTAATATTCCATTGTGTGTGTATATGTCACATTTTCTTTATCCATTTATTTTTTGATGGGAACTTAGGTTGCTTCCATGTCTTGGCTATTGTAAATAATGTCGCAATGAACATGGAGGGCATGTATCTTTTTGAATTAGCATTTTCTCTTTTCTGAATATATGGAAATTACTGGATCATATGGTAGTTTTATTTTTAGTTTTTTTTAAGGAACCTCCATACTGTTTTCCATAGTGACTGCACCAATTTACATTCCCACCAACAGTGTAAGAGAGGAATCCCTTACAGTCTTACAAAACAGTTGAGGACTCTGAAAACTTGTTTATGTGGATCTTATCTATAAATATTTATCATATTAGAAATGAGTGCAGCATTCAGCCTTTGAGATATTTTGTTTAGGTTGAAGTAGATCCAGAAAACCTGGCTTCACATGGATATGTCATTGGAAAAAGGAGGACTTCTTGGACCCCTTGGAAAGACCCTAGGAATCCGCTGGGGGTCCTTGGACCACACTGAGAACTGTTGAGATGAAATAATAGGTAGCTACAAAGTGTTAAAAACCAAAAAAAGAATCCAAACAGGATCCCTTTTATGGTGGAGGGAAATACAAAATTTGTATAAATACATTATTATTTGGTTTGAAGACTCAATTCCATCAGTTTGTAGAGCATATTTTATTATACTGACATCTGTATGCTTCTGTTTAAAATGAGGATCCAGAATGCAAGTCTCGCTTGCAGAGTTCTGAGAAAGAAGAGAGTTCTGTCCAATAGCATCTATAAGTCTGTTAAACATCTACTGCCTGCTTCATTTTAGAAAAGACAATGTCTTTACTTAAAAGTCATATATAAATGAGATAATGAATGTGAAAGTGTTTAATCTCCCCTTCCCTCCCTCTTGTCACAGCCGCTCTGGGTAAAGCCCTCCAGAAAGAAAACTAATCTTTTGAGGAGAGGTCTTTCTTCTAATTAAAAATATATGTAAACATACATACACACATCCACACCCAAAAATGTCTTAGGAAAAACACATTTTCTTTTTAGCTGACCTGGTAGTCGGCTGAAGGAAGATATGCAGGTTTGGGCCTGTTTTCACTCTTAATTATGATTCAGTGTCACTTATGCAGTTGAAGGAGGCTCAATGTGGCATAAAACAGAGCCTGGCAGAGGACACAAATTTTCATGAGTCCCGTGGAATATTCCTGAGGCCTTTGGATACGGATGGTAACCTGCTAATTCTATGTCTGGGCCACCACCATTTTGAAGGGACACATGCTTTGCTTAGATATGTCGAATTACATTCCATACTGTATGGATGAGACAGTGCGGGAATCTTCCTCTCCCTTCCTTTAACTAGTTCCGGCCTTTCTTTATGAAGTCACACCACTGTCACATGTAGTTTATTAGTCTCCTATTGCTGCTACATCAAACTACTACAAAGTCATAACTTAGTAGCTTAAACAACACAAATTTATTATTTTACTGTTCTGTGGATCAGAAGTCTGACATGGGTCTCAATGGGCTAATATCAAGGTGTCAGTGTGGCTGCCTTCCTTTATGGAGATTCCATTTCCTTACCTTTTCCAGCTTTTGGAGGCCACCTAAATTGCTTAGCTCATATGCTCCCTTCCTTCATTTTCAAGGTCAGCAATGTAGCATCACTCTGAGCTTTCATATCTTTTTCTAACCTCAGCTGTGAAAGTTTTTCTGTTTTTAAAGACTCATGTGATTAGACTGAGCTCACCCAAATAATTCAGGATTATCCCTCCATTTCAATATCTGTACCCTTATTTACATCTGCAAAGTCCCTCATGCCATGTGAAGTAACATCTTCACAGGGTCCAGGGACCAGGGCATGGACATCTTTGGGGGCCATTATTCTGCCTAACACACTCAAATAAATCTCAGTGGTTTTAGTTTTGTTAACCCCCATTTTTAAACCATCAAAGGAAAAAAGGGAAGCTAGAAGAGGAGAAGAAATCTATGGAAAAATAGTATTGATGTCATCAACTGCAAGTTGGAAAACACATATTTAAAAATCTATTATCCCATATATATTAGGTTAAAACTTTAGGATTCCCTAATCAATAGTGTTTGTTATATAGTCAATTTTACTGTAAGAAAGACAAATGTCTGCACTTCACAGTCAGCTCATGTACCATTTGATTCACTGGTTGCTATGGAGATCACCCATTTTAAGTAAATATTAGACAGTATATAGATCTGCATAAGATGATGTGATGTGAATGGGCATGCATTCTGAGGTCTTTCTTGTTCCTTAAAAAAGGTGTCTTTTCCTTTTATCGATTTTTTAGCTGAACTCTTACCTCATTTTCTTTTGCTTTATAGAACTTTTCAGACGTTAGACTGACACATATATTTTATTTACACCTTAAAATGTCTCTATGAAGATGGAAACTCCCACTTCCTGATTTTATTCAAATTGTTGAAATTAATATAAAGACAACATTCTTAGACAAATTTTAGGTAGGTTAACTTAATTAACATTATTTAGAGACTGTATTCAATCTGAAAAATATGTATTTTGTTTTTTTCAGATTTATTGAAGTATAATTGACAAATACAGTTGTAATATATTACATGACATCATCCAACGATGATGATGATTTGATATATGTGTACATTGTGAAATGATTACCACAATCAATTTACTTAAAATATATACTACCTCACATAGTTACCCTTTTTTAAAAATAAGAATGCTTAAAATCTACTCTCTTAGTGGATTTCAAGTATACAATACAATATTATTAACTATTAACTATGGCCACCAAGCTGTATGTTAGATCCTCAGAACTTACTCATTTATAACTGAAAGTTTGTATACTTTGACCAATATACTTCTACTTCCCCCATCCCCACACCTCTGGTAACTACCACGCTACTATTTGTTTCTATGAGTTTGACTTCCTTGTTGTTGTTTTTTTTTTGGTTTCCACATGTAAGTGATACCATGTAGTATTTGTTTTTCTTTCCTGGCTTATTTCACATAGAACAGTGCCCTCAGGGTTCATCCATGTTGTTTCAGATGGCAGGATTTTCTTCTTTTTTAAATGAATTTTGAAGATTACATACTTAATATGTATAAGCATTATATGCAGTTCATAAGTCTATAAAATGCAATATTAATTTGCTGGATGGATCAGGGGTAAACCATGCATAACTTAGATAACTGGCAAGGTTATCATTCAGAATTGAAGGAGAGAGAAATAATTTCTCAGAAAAGCAAAAACTGTAGGAGTTCATCACCACTAAACCAGCCTTACAAGAAATGTTAAGGGGACTTCTTTAAATGGAAAAGAAAAGGCCATAACTAGAAACAAGAAAATTATGATTTAAAAAATTTCACTGGTAAAAGCAAACATGTAACAAGGGTAGTGGATCAACCACCTATAAATCTAGTATAACGCTTAAAAGACAAAAGTGGTAAAACCATCTATAGCTAAAATAATTAGTTAAGCAACACGCAAAATTAAAAAATGTAAAATATGACATCAAAAACATAAAACGTTTGGGGGGGTACTAAAAATGTGCACAATGTACTCAAACTTAAGTGACCATCAACTTAAAATAGACTGCTAATACATAGATTTTTATATATGAACTTCATGGTAACTACAAACCCCAAACCTATAACATATAAACAAAAAATGAAGAGAAAGGAATGCAAACATAATACTAAAGAAAGCCATAAAATCACAAGAAAAGGGAACAAGAGAAGAAAGGAACAGAGAACTACAAAAACAACCAGAGAACAATAAACAAAATGGCAATAAGTACATACCTATCAATAATTACCTTAAATGGAAATAAAATAAATGCTCCAATCAAAAGACATAATGTGGCTAAATGGATAAAGGAGACCCATATATATGCTGCCTACAATAGACTCATTTCAGACTTAAGGACACATACAAACTGGAAGTGAAGGGATGCAAAAAGATATTCCATGGAAACAAAAAGAAAACTAGGGTAGAAAGCTGATATGACAATACTCATATCAGACAAAATAGACTTTAAAGCAAAGATTGTAACATGAGACAAAGAAAGGCATCAGATTGTGAAAAAGAGGTCAATCCAATAAGAGGATATAAAAATTGTAAATATCTATGTACCCAACATAGGACCACCTAAATACCTAAAGCAAATATTAACAAACATAAAGGGAAACACAATATTAATAGGGGACTTTAACACCCCACTGACATCAATGGAGAGCTCATACAGACAAAAAAATCAATAAGGAAATTTTAGCCTTAAATGACACATCAGATCAGACACACTTATTAGATATATACCAAGCACTCCACCCAAAAGCAGCAGAATACACATTCTTTTCAAGTGCCCATGGAATAGATCACAGAATAGGTCACATGTTAGTCCACAAAACAAGTTTCAATAAGTTTAAGAAGATTGAAATCATATCAAGCACCTTTTCTGACCACAGTGGTATAAAACTAGAAATCAACTGCAAGAAGAAAACTAAAAAAACCATAAACACATGCAGGCTAAACAACAAGCTTCTAAACAGTCAATGGGTTAATGAAGAAATCAAAGAGACAAGTGAAAATGGAAATACAATTTTTCAAAATCTGTAGTGGGGAAAAGACAATCTTTTCAATAAATATTGGGAAAACTGGACAGTTACATGCAAAAAAATGAAACTGGAACACTTTCTTATACTATATACAAAAATAAATTCAAAATGAATTAGATGTAAATGTAAGAACTGAAACCATAAAACTCCCAGAAGGAATCATATACTCTTTGACATGTCTTGGCAATATTTTTTTGTATATGTCTCCTCAGGCAAGAGCAGCAAAAGCAAAAATAAACAAATGGGACTACAGCAAACATTAATTTGAAAAGATACATGCACCTCTATGTTCATTGCAGCATTATTTACAACTGGCAAAATATGAAAGCAACCTAAATGTCATCGGTGGATGAATGGATTAAGACGATGTGGTATGTATATAGAGTGGAATATTACTAAGCCATAAAAAAGAATGAAATCTTGCCCTTTTTGACAACATGGTTGGAGCTAGAGGGTATTATACTAAGTGAAATAAGTCAGACAAAGACAACATATGATTTCACTTATATGTGGAATCCAAAAATCAAAACAAACAAAGAAAACAAAACAGAAACAGACTCATAGTTACAGAGACAAACTGGTGGTCTCCAGAGAGGAGCATAAGGGGATGGGTAAAATATGTGAAGGAGATTAAGAGGTACAAACTTCTAGTTATAAAATAAGTCACAAGGTTGTAATGTACAGCACAGGGAATGTAGTCAATAGTATTGTAATAACTTTGTATGGTGACATAAGTTACTAGATTTATTGTGGTAATTAACTTGCAATATATATAAATGTAGAATCATTATGTTGTACACCTGAAACTAATATAATATTGTATGCCAACTATAGTTCACTAAAAAATAAAAAGGAAAAAAGATTTATACATGAATCATAGGCAAAATATTCTACTTTTGTTTTTCTGTTTTCAAACTGTATGTGAATGTAATAATGCTATAAGTATTGTTCGGTGCTTTACATTTTGATCCAGCATTATATTTATAAGATTCATCTGTGTTATTGTGAGTAAATTTAAATTGTTTATTTTCATTGCTCTGCAGTGCTCCATTTCATGAATATACCAAAATTTACTTATTCATACTACTCTTGATGGACTTGAGTTGTTTTTAGTTTACATACCTTTCTTCATTGTAGACACCAGACTGGAATTGCTGTGTTACAGTATATAGAGAGCAATTTTTGTGCTTGACTATATGTTGCCAAAGTGTTTGCCAAAGTGCTTGTGTCAATTGCACTCATACCAGCCCTATGTGAACATTTCTATTGCTTCCCATTCTTGTTAACGTTTGACATTGTTGGGATTTTAATTTTTTTAATAATCTGATGTGTGTTTAATGTTTTCCATTATACTTTTAATTAGCATTTTCCTATTTCTAAATAAGTTGGGTAGTTTTTCTTTTGTTTACAAGGCATTCATATATCTTATTTTATGAAGTGCACACTGAGGTCATTTCTCATTTTTCTATCTAGTTTTCCATTTTCTTTGTTTGGTTTGTAGTTCTTTATATATTATGGAAACGATATTTAGCCTCTTACCTTTGTTGCGAATATTATCTCCACTTCTGTGGGTTACCTTTTTACTCTCTTAATAGTGTTATTGAGAAACAGAATTTGTTAATTTTAATGAAGTTAATTTCTCACTTTTTACTTTTTTGTTACTTCTATTTTTGGTTAGTTTTTTTCCAAGAGAGTATGTTTTGTTCTGTCCCTATCCCAAAGTGAAGAAGATGCCCTTCTCTATTAGGTCTGAAAAGGAGAACAGTAAAGCTTCCAGGAGATAATTAAGGAGAGTCTCTTTATGACCAGGGGATAGAAAGATTTCTTAAATAAGAGGCGAAAATATCTGTAATCTTAGTTTATTTTTATTTTGTGTACAGTGTAAGGTCAGGGTCCATTTTTTTTCCATAGAGACACCAAATGTCATAGTACAATTTATTGAATATGATTCTTTTCCCACTGCTGTGCATGCTACCTTTGTCATGAAAGTTTCATTCTGTTCTATTGGCCTATTTGTCTAATTTATGCCAACTAAACACTCTTTTAATTGAGAACTGATGGAGCAAGTGCTTCCACCTTGTTCTTCCTCTTCAAGAGTGTCTTAGCTATATATCTTTTTTTTACATTTCCATATACATTTTAGAAATAGTTTGTCAAGTTACACAAAATATCCTGTTGATATTTGATTGAGATTATATTAAATCTGTAGAGCAATATGGGCAGAATTCAATATCGAGTCTTCCAACATAGAAACATAGATATACATCCATTTTTGTGAGTCTTTTTTAATGTTTCTAAAAAACGTTTTGTAATTTTTCCTTATATGTGTTTCATTAGACTTATTCCTAAGCAATTCATGTTTTTGATGCTATTGTCAATGGATTTTTTTAAAGTTATATTTTTTGTTTGTAGATGATGTATAAGAATGCATTAAATTTAGGTAGTAATTTTTTATTCAGCAAACTTACTAACTCTCATTAATTACAGTAATTTATGTGTCTATTCTCTATGTAAATGATTATGATATTTTAGAACAATGACAGTCTTGTTTCTTAAAAAAATTTTCACTAGTTATTTCTTTTTTTTCTTATTGCACCAATTATGACATAATTAAAATGTTTAATAGAAGTCTGTGTAGCGAACATCTTTATGTTGTTCCCCAACTGAAAGTGAAAATTTGTTATGTTTCATCACTTATTATGATGCTTGCTATGGGTTTTTTGTAGATATTCTTTTTCAGTATTTCAAAGATCTCTTCTATTTTGGCCAGCTCAAAGTTGGTTTTGCTTTTTTTTTTAAATCATTAACACATGGTAAATTTTACCAATGTGTTTTCTACATCTGTTAAGATGATTGCATAATTTTTATTCCTTCATCTGTTTATGTAGTAAATTGCATTAAATCTCTAGTATTATTTTATTTTAATTTTTTATTCTTTCATTGTTATCATATATTATATGTCAGGTGATATACGAGGCATTGGAAATATAAAGATGAAGAAGCTTTGTTCCAGCCCAAGGTGTTCTTGTTCTAGTGGAGAACATATAGGACTGGGTAATTATACAAGGTGACACTTGGTATGAGAGAAGCAAGAGAGGAGCTGGCTCTGTGCCAGAGTATGGGCTGGATCATGGCACCTGGAGGAGGAACCGTTTTGAGATGGGCCTTGAAGGCTGAAGACAAAAGAAGGAAAAGTCATTCCAGAGAGATGAAATGGCATAGGCAATAGCATGCTCAGGAAATAGTAAGGACTTCAGGGCCATGGGAAAAGACAGGAGGAGACAGATTTAAAAGACATTTTGTAGGTAGAATTGATAAAACTTGTTCATTTGAATATAAGAGTTGACAAAGGCAATGTAAGGATATTGCCAGAGATGACCTTGAGGTTTGGACTTCTGGGTTAATCAGTATAGGGGATATTTAGTTCTGAGCATAGTGAGCTCTTGAGGTGAGTGTGTGGAACTTACCTGAAGGTACTGGCTGCGCTACTAAGATTCTAGTCTGAGATTTAGGGGGTGGCTGCTAATAGGGGTTTGGGCTGCTTCTTATGGTCGTGGGCCCTCACCAAGTAACTTCCTGTTGTAGAGAGAGCATCTAAGTTTGATCTGTGGGCCAAAGAGCATGACAGAATGCATTTATTCTACATTAATTTTAGGTTTTAAAGAACAGATGCTCTGTTTTGCTTTGGGAATTTTATTGAAGAGAAATCTGAGAGAAAGAAAATTATAGTATATGTATTCTCCTTTAAGTATAATTTAAATTGAGAAAAGGAATTTACAGTAAAGTTCTTTAGAAGGAAGGGAAATAGAATAATCAAAACACTTCATGGAAGATACGGCATAACCCTCTGTATTCTTTTACAACCCCTGTATTTTTAGAAAACTTCAGTGGAATTTAAAAAAATGGGCAATTTCAGGATAATGGTAATGGGTGTTTTCCCTGATTGTTAGAGGATAAAATAGAATCACTTGCAGCCTGACAGAAGACATGTAAAAAGAGATATCCAGGGGCCTTGATGTTATCCATACTGTTTATTAGAACTTTAATTATTTGCTTGATATCACTTCAATGGAATTTTCTTATTGGTTAAAGATTCTAGTGTCAAATTTAAAAGCACTAGAATTAGGGCTTTAGGGAGTTACGTGGTCCTGATAATATTCTGTACTTGATCATAACTACATTCACTTTGCAAGATTCATTAAGCTATACATTTAAGATCTACGGGTATTTTGAATATATTTTATACATCAATAAAATGTTTACTAAAAAAAGCAATAGTGGGACTTCCCTGGTGGTCCAGTGGGTAAGACTCCGCACTCCCAATGCAGGAGGCTCGGGTTTGATCCCTGGTCGGGGAACTTGATCCTGCATGCATGCTGCAACTGAGTCTGCATGCCACAACTAAGAAGTCTGCATGCCGCAACTAAGAGTCCGCATACCTCAACTAAGAAGTCCACATGCCATAACTAAAGATCTCACATGCCACAATGAAGATCCCAAGTGCTGCAGCTAAGACCCGGAGTGGCCAAAAATAAATAATAAATAAAATAAATTAAACAGACAAACAAAACCCCAAAAAAGCAATGGTACATGTTTCAGATATACATAATTTGGTTATTTCTTATGCTTTTATTTATTAATTTATTATTATTATTTTTTGCGGTATGTAGGCCTCTCACTCTTGTGGCCTCTCCTGTTGTGGAGCACAGGCTCCAGATACGCAGGCTCAGCGGCCATGGCTCACAGGCCTAGCCGCTCCGCGGCATGTGGGATCTTCCCAGACCGGGACATGAACCCGTGTCCCCTGCATCGGCAGGCAGACCCTCAACCACTGTGCCACCAGGGAAGCCCCCTTATGCTTTTTTTTTAAAAAGTACGTGTTCTGCAGTGAAATAATTTGATTAGAAATTTTACATACTATTACTTGTTTTTGTCTGTTAGATTTGCATATGTTTTCATGTAGTCACATAAAAATTGCATTGCACCAAGCAAACTGGTTTGAAAAATACAGAATGTGCTCTATGTGTGTCAGGTGATTTAAGGTTTTCCAAACAGTGTTCAGAGATTCCATTTATGTACCCAAACTGCAAACTAAAACTTAGAAAAATGCTTCCCTGAGGTGAAGTTAACTTGCCTGGGACAGAAGACTTTTTAAGGATGCCAGTTTGCCCACTGTATGGCCAAGTGTTTATTCAGCTGAGGCTTGGATGAAAGCCACCACATCAATGTCACAGTCTCAGCACATGTGAGGAAAATACATGTGATACATAGCAAATTAGGTGTCATGCTCTGGGAAGGGTGGAATGGGATTGATTTGCCACTTTTAGCAATGCTCTTTTACTGTCAGCTGTGGCTTTGAGGAAAGCATTAGAGATTCTTGTCACAGATGTTTCTTTCATAAACTGTTGTGGGAGAATGACGTTCTGCAAAAATGGTTTACTACTCTTCTTTCTTCTCTTGGGGAAACAAAGTATGCTCACCATCCTAGCCAAATGGACTCAAGGAGCGCTCTTCATTTCTCCCACAATAGCATTAAGGATCATGACATTTACAAAGTTGACTTTAGAACTTAGCTGGCAAATGTAGCATGTTGAGGTATTTATTCAATGTATGTGCCATGGAGGAGGTTTGTAAGACTCATTATGGGGGAGGTAGAAACCAGCCCTTTGGGTGTTTATTAAAAAATGTTTGTACAATTTTTATTTAATGGTTCACAATTGATTAAAGTAATTCATCTTTTTAGCATATTATACTCCACACAAACTATGGAATTACAAGAAGTTAAGAATTCTTTCTAGCTCAGCTATTGATGTTTATAAGATGATGAAATTTATGAAGAACAATACTGGTATGAAAAAACATGATAAAACTCTTTGATGGTAATTTTAACCTTAAGGGGCAAGAGCTGCATATCCACTGCGAATTTTAATTCATCACTTCCATTGGGTATAATTTTCACTGAGAATTTGGTGAGCAACTGTAACCATTCTCTACATAGTATTTTCCTGCTGAACAAAAATACAGTTACTATAGCAACTGCAACATCACATAGGATCTAAGCGATAGAAAGAATATTTTACAAAAGTGTGTTATCCATGTGTCCTATTAATTTTTCTACTTTATACTATGGGCGAGTCAGAATATTTTCCTTTGATGCTATGTGGATATCCAGTATTAAATTATTCATTAAAGGTTTTTATTTTTAAATGTTCCAGATTGCCTACAGAAGTTTTTCTCTATTTTAAATATAAGTGCATACCAATTGAGGTATGTAAAATGTCACTTGCCAATTTAAATAATGAAGATTAAAATAGGGCAATTGCCTGTTTCTTTAAAGTGAGTTGATTACTTTTTAAATTTATGTGAAAAAATAATGCACCATATTGTTTTGAGGTGTAAGGAAAGCAAACCATATTAAGGCAGGTCATATTGCTGGTTGAAACATTTTGTCCTCTTCCACCAGGTTGCAAATATGAAGTCTTAAATGTTTATTTTGAAAGACTCCCATCCTCTTTGCTGACAGGGAACTTAAATTTTTGATTAATTGAGTGTAAATGAATGAGAAACAGATGGTGAAAATATTTTTGATACACATGAGTTTAAAGTTATATTTTCCTTTTTTTTTTTTTTAAACACAAACATGTAGCAATTTACTCATTCTGAGGTCTGGATGGTTTCCTCCATGAAGCAGAAACATGCCATGGAGCTTTTCTGTATAATTACCTCCCAATTCTGTGCTTCAGAGTATCTGTTCTTATTGCACTTTGGAGTCTGTTTATTCGGTGGAAAGTGTTTTCCTAAAATCATCTTTAGAACTGTTAGTTTTGTGAAAGAGGCTGTGTTCTCTGGAAGTTTTGCTAGATAACAGGTTCACTGAACTAGGGTGGAAGTAGCCTCAAATTCTTTTTTTATTTCATACTCTTCCTTTGTGAGTTCCAAATTCACATGGTTCATGACCGTGATTTAAAATCTGAAGGTCACTGAGGAGAGACTGAGAGAGATGTTTGGAGTGACTCTTCTCTAAGAAATACTGTAATATCTTACTTAAAAAAGATTCAAACTAGAATTGTTGGAGCCACAAAAGACTTTTTTTCGGAGGCAATGCCTGTAACATAAACTGAGGGCCATTTTTGATGAAAAGTGCCTCACAAAGTTAGAAAAAATTCAACAAATAAAAGCTTGTGTGATGGTTATAAAACATTCGTTGACTTGAATTTGTATGCATATTATTTCAGAAGTGTGTGGATTCATAGTCCAAACGGGCACTTTGACATGGTAGTTTACATGTTTGTGTCAGGTTCTACTCCAATAGTGATTCACAGTCAAACACTTGTGTGCTAGAGATTAGCATAAAGGAAGTACCAGCCTTATCATTACTTTCTTCTTCCCCAGTACGAAAAAGGGATTTGTTTCAGTCTGTAGAATTGGTACTTGACCTCTTCATTTACAGGCTGCTTGACTGTTGTAGATATCTGCTTTCTTCCGCCACTTCCTTAAAGAAAACACAAGTCAGCTTTAGATATTCACACTTAAATTCTCTTACTTTATTTATTTATTTATTTTTTGCGGTACGCGGGCCTCTCACTGTTGTGGCCTCTCCCGTCGCGGAGCACAGGCTCGGGACGCGCAGGCTCAGCGGCCATGGCTCACGGGCCCAGCCGCTCCGCAGCATGTGGGATCTTCCCAGACCGGGGCACGTACCCGCGTCCCCTGCGTTGAAGAGTTTCGGTTATTTGTGATAAATCTTGAGATTAATTTCCATTTGAAATAGTGATAAGTAGCAGGAGACTTGCACACGCTTCTCTTTCCCCATAATGCCATGCCAGGAAGTGGATGAAAACTGGGTTGAATTGGGTGAATTTTTGTCATCTGTGATAGATCTTGTGTATAATTTCCATTTCAGATAATGATAGAATAGCATGAACTTCGCACAATCCTTTTCTTTCATACCATGTACGGTAATGTTGAAAAAACCTTGACTGAATCAGCAGACGAGCAGGTGTGGGTGTTTCAGGATTTTAGAGGCTAATTTTAACTTCCCCAAAGCTGTATGCTCACCAGGGCTGTGTGTGTGTGTGTGTTTTAACAGCAGAAGCTGATGAATGGAATGAAAGTATATGCTGGTTGCTAGGCTTACTGATACTGGGCTTACTTACTACTTTACTGCTGGAAATCAGACCATGCATATATACAGCAGACATTCCAGTTCGGCTGGCCTTGAAGATAGATTTGTTTCTCTAAATGCCTTGTCTGGAAGTTAAGGCTATGAATGACCCCTAGGTAATGGAGTTATATTATGTCCTACGTCCTTGTCATTTAGTCCTCCTCCAAACAAGAGGATGAGATGCAGAAACTGCTTGATTCAAAAGGACATATGTGCTCTTTCGTAATATATTTTTAAATTAAAATAAAAATAATTAATTAAATAACTGCTCAGTAAGGAGTGGTTGGTCATAACAAAATACAAGATATGAAGAAATAAGAAACCCAGATGTCATCAAATTTTTTTTTTTTTTTTTTTGGATCCCCGTTAGGGATAGCAAACTTACACAAAGCTAGTGCCAGGTCATGTCATTACCTTTCTACGGTTCACCAGGATTTTCACTCAGGGGCCAACCAATGGACTTGTTGACTCTCAATGATCTCATTAGCAACCTGCCTCATCTTCTGTTGTGCCCTACACTTGCTGTGGTGAGGCAGTCAGGGCTGATCCTTCTTGGGCCGAGGCTGCTACTACTAAACAGCAACCACCAAAGAAGTGTTGATGCCAGTAGCATCTCTACTGTCAAGACGTTTTCCTAAGTTAGAAAAGACACCTGCTTCTCTCTAACTCTTCTGACTTAACAGTTCAGGTCAATTCATATCCACTAAGGATTGGACCTAAACTGACTGCCCAGAAGTGTTAAGACCCCCCCAGATATCAGACACACCTTCTGCACTATTTCTCATTCTCCTCTATCTTCAACTCCTTCTCCCAAACCTCGATCCCTGGCTTCTTAAGGGGACCAGCTTTGGACAAGCTTCGTATATTCAGAAGAATTTGTAAACTGTTTAAGAAATGACTTTTCAACTGGTCCTTACCTTTTTTAAACGAATGCAGTTTTTTTTCAATTAACCTGACCCACTTTAATCACTCATTATTCCACAATCACAAAGTCAATTCATACTGAAAATATTTTCTTAGATAACAGAAAATTAGAAAATTCTAGAGTAACAAGGCAATCTTTGCTTTGAAATTCTTTCAGTCTTTTAATGAATTATTTTAAATATTTTCTCACCAACTCTGTTTTTTTTTAAACATCTTTATTGTAGTATAATTGCTTTACAATGGTATGTTAGTTTCTGCTTTATAACAAAGTGAATCAGCTGTACATACATATATCCCCATATCCTCTCCCTCTTGCATCTCCCTCCCACCCTCCCTATCCCACTCCTCTAGGTGGTTACACAGCACCGAGCTGATCTCCCTGTGCTATGCAGCTGCTTCCCACTAGCTATCTATTTTACATTTGGTAGTGTATATATGTCCATGCCACTCTCTCACTTCGTCCCAGCTTACCCTTCCCCCTCCCTGTGTCCTCAAGTCCATTCTCTACATCTGCGTCTTTATTCCTGCCCTGCCCCTATGTTCTTCATAACCACTTTTTTTTTAGACTCCATATTTATATATTAGCATACAGGATTCGTTTTTGACTTTCTGACTTACTTCATGCTGTATGACAGACTCGAGGTCCAACCACCTCACTACAAACAACTCAATTTCGTTTCTTTTTATGGCTGAGTAATATTCCACTGTATATATGTGCCACATCTTTTTTTTTTTTACATCTTTAATGGAGTATAATTGCTTTACAATGGTGTGTTAGTTTCTGCTTTATAACAAAGTGAATCAGCTATACATACACATATGTTCCCATATCTCTTCCCTCTTGTGGCTCCCTCCCTCCCACCCTCCCTATCTCACCCTTCTAGGTGGTCACAAAGCACTGAGCTGATCTCCCTGTGCTATGCGGCTGCTTCCCACTGCTATCTATTTTACGTTTGGTAGTGTATATACGTCCATGCCACTCTCTCTTTGTCCCAGCTTACCCTTCCCCCTCCCCATATCCTCAAGTCCATTCTCTAGTAGGTCTGTGTCTTTATTCCCATCTTACCCCTAGTTCTTCATGACCATTTTTTTGTTTTGTTTTTTTCTTAGATTCCATATATATGTGTTAGCATACGGTATTTGTTTTTCTCTTTCTGACTTACTTCACTCTGTATGACAGACTCTAGGTCCATCCACCTCACTACAAATAACTCAATTTCATTTCTTTTTATGGCTGAGTAATATTCCATTGTATATATGTGCCACATCTTCTTTATCCATTCAACCGATGATGGACACTTAGGTTGCTTCCATCTCCGGGCTATTGTAAATAGAGCTGCAATGAACATTTTGGTACATGACTCTTTTTGAATTATGGTTTTCTCAGGGTATATGCCCAGTAGTGGGATTGCTGTGTTGTATGGTGTTCTATTTTTAGTTTTTTAAGGAACCTCCATACTGTTCTCCATAGTGGCTGTACCAATTTACATTCCCACCAACAGTGCAAGAAGGTCCCCTTTTCTCCACACCCTCTCCAGCATTTACTGTTTGTAGATTTTTTGATGATGGCCATTCTGACTGGTGTGAGATGATATCTCATTGTAGTTTTGATTTGCATTTCTCTAATGATTAGTGATGTGGAGCATCCTTTCATGTGTTTGTTGGCAGTCTGTATATCTTCTTTGGAGAAATGTCTATTTAGGTCTTCTGCCCATTTTTGGATTGGGTTGTTTGTTTTTTTGATATTGAGCTGTGTGAGCTGCTTGTAAATTTTGGAGATTAATCCTTTGTCAGTTGCTTCATTTGAAAATATTTTCTCCCATTCTGAGGTTTCTCTTTTTGTCTTGTTTATGGTTTCCTTTGCTGTGCAAAAGCTTTTAAGTTTCATTAGGTCCCATTTGTTTATTTTTGTTTTTATTTCCATTTCTCTGGAAGGTGGGTCAAAAAGGATCTTGCTGTGATTTATGTCACAGAGGGTTCTGCCTATGTTTTCCTCTAAGAGTTTTATACTGTATGGCCTTACATTTAGGTCTTTAATCCATTTTGAGTTTATTTTTGTTTACGGTGTTAGGGAGTGTTCTAATTTCATTCTTTTCCATGTAGCTGTCCAGTTTTCCCAGCACCACTTATTGAAGAGGCTGTCTTTTCTCCATTGTATATTCTTGCCTCCTTTATCAAAAATAAGGTGACCATATATGCGTGAGTTGATCTCTGGGCTTTATATCCTGTTCCCTTGATCTATATTTCTGTTTTTGTGCCAGTACCATACTGTCTTGATTACTGTAGCTTTGTGGTATAGTCTGAAGTCAAGGAGCCTGATTCCTCCGGCTTTTCTTTCTCAAGATTGCTTTGACTATTTGGGGTCTTTTGTGTTTCCATACAAATTGTGAAATTTTTTGTTCTAGTTCTGTGAAAAATGCCATTGGTAGCTTGATAGGGATTTCATTGAATCTGTGTTTTGGATAGTATAGTCATTTTCACAATGTTGATTCTTCCAATCCAGGAACATGGTATCTCTCTCCATCTGTTCATATCATCTTTAATTTCTTTCATCAGTGGTCTTTTGTATCCTTAGATAGGTTTATTCCTAGGTATTTTATTATTTTTGTTGCAATTGTAAATGGGAGTGTTTCCTTAATTTCTCTTTCACATTTTTCATCATTAGTGTATAGGAATGCAAGAGATTTCTGTGCATTAATTTTGTATCCTGCAACTTTACCAAATTCATTGATTAGCTCTAGTAGTTTTCTGGCAGCATCTTTAGGATTCTCTATGTATAGTATCCTATCATCTGCAAACAGTGACAGTTTTACTTCTCCTTTTCTGATTTGGATTCCTTTTTTTTCTATTTCTTCTCTGATTGCTGTGACTAAAACTTCCAAAACTATGTTGAATAGTAATGGTGAAAGTGGGCAACCTTGTCTTGTTACTAATTTTAGTGGAAATGGTTTCAGTTTTTCACCTTTGAGAAAAATGTTGGTGGTGGGTTTGTCGTATGTGGCTTTTACTATGTTGAGGTAAGTTTCCTCTATACCTACTTTCTGGAGGGTTTTTATCATAAATGGGTGTTGAATTTTGTTGAAAGCTTTTTCTGCATCTATTGACATGATCATATGGTTTTTTTCCTTCAATTTGTTAATATGGTGTTTTACATTGATTGATTTGCATATATTGAAGAATCCTTGCATTCCTTGATAAAACCCACTTGATCATGGTGTATGATCCTTTTAATATGCTGTTGGATTCTGTTTGCTAGTATTTTCTTCAGGATATTTGCATCTATATTCATCAGTGATATTGGCCTGTTTCCTTTCTTTGTGACATCTTTTGCTGGCTTTGGTTTCAGGGTGATGGTGGCCTCGTAGAATGAGTTTGTGAGTGTTCCTCCCTCTGCTATATTTTGGAAGAGTTTGAGAAGGATAGGTGTTAGCTCTTCTTTAATGTTTGATAAAATTCACCTGGGAAGCCATCTGGTCCTGGACTTTTGTTTGTTGGAAAATTTTTAATCACAGTCTCAATTTCAGTGCTTGTGATTGGTCTGTTTATATTTTCTATTTCTTCCTGGTTCAGACTCAGAAGGTTGTGCATTTCTAAAAATTTGTCCATTTCTTTCAGGTTGTCCATTTTATTGGCATATATTTGCTTGTAGTAATCTCTAATCATCCTTTGTATTTCTGCAGTGTCCGTTGTTACTTCTCCTTTTTCATTTCTAATTCTATAGATTTGAGTTTTCTCCCATTTTTCTTGATGAATCTGGCTAACAGTTTATCAATTTTTTTTTATCTTCTCAGAGAACCAGCTTTTACTTTTATTGATCTTTGCTATTGTCTCCTTCATTTCTTTTCCATTTATTTCTGATCTGATCTTTATGATTTCTTTCCTTCTGCTAACTCTGGGTTTTTCTTGTTCTTCTTTCTCTGTAATTGCTTTAGTTATAGGGTTTGGTTGTTTATTTGAGATGTTTTTTGTTTCTCGAGGTAGGATTGTGTTGCTATAAACTTTCCTCTTAGAACTCCTTTTGCTGCATCCCATAGGTTTTGGGTCATCGTGTTTTCATTGTCATTTGTTTCTAGGTATTTTTTGATTTCCTCTTTGATTTCTTCAGTGATTTCTTGGTTATTAAGTAGTGTATTGTTTAGCTTCCATGTGTTTGTATTTTTTACAGAATTTTTCATGTAATTGATATCAAGTCTCATAGTGTTGTGTTCGGAAAAGATACTTGATATGAGTTCAGTTTTCTTAAATTTACCAAGGCTTGATTTGTGACCCAAGATATGATCTATCCTGGAGAATGTTCCATGAGCACTTGAGAAGAAACTCTATTCTGTTGTTTGGGGATGGAATGTCCTATAAATATCATTTAAGTCCATGTTTTTTTAAAGTCTCATTTAAAGCTTGTGTTTCCTTATTTATTTTCATTTTGGATAATCTGTCCACTGGTGAAAGTGGGGTGCTAAAGTCCCCAACTATGATTGTGTTAAAGTTGATTTCTCCTTTTATGGCTGTTAGCATTTGCCTTATGTATTGAGTGCTCTTATATTGGGTGCATAAATATTTGCAATTGTTATATCTTCTTCTTGGATTGATCATTATGTAGTGTCCTTCTTTGTCTCTTGTAATAGTCTTTATTTTAAAGTCTATTTTGTCTGATATGAGAATTGCTACTCCAGCTTTCTTTTGATTTCCATTTGCATGGAATATCTTTTTCCATCCCCTCACTTTCAGTCTGTATGTATCCCTATGTCTGAAGTGGGTCTCTTGTAGACAGCATATATATGGGTCTTGTTTTTGTATCCATTCATCCAGTCTATGTCTTTTGGTTGGGGCTTTTAATCCATTTACTTTTAAGGTAATTATCAATATGTATGTTCCTATTATCATTTTCTTAATTATTTTGGGTTTTTATTGCAGGTGTTTTCCTTCTCTTTTGTTTCCTGCCTAGAGAAGTTCCTTTAGCATTTGTTGTAAAGCTGGTTTGGTGGTGCTGAATTCTCTTAGCTTTGCTTGTCTGTAAAGGTTTTAATTTCTCCGTTGAATCTGAATGAGATCCTTGCTGGGTACAGTAATCTTGGTTGTAGGTTTTTCCCTTTCATCACTTTAAATATGTCTGCCACTCACTCTGGCTTGCAGAGTTTCTGCTGAACGATCAGCTGTTAACCTTATGGGGATTCCCTTGTATGTTATGTTTTGTTTTTCCCTTGCTGCTTTTAATATTTTTTCTTTGTATTTAATTTTTGATAGTTTGATTAATATGTGTCTTGGCATATTTCTCCTTGGATTTATCCTGTATGGGACTCTCTGTGCTTCCTGGGATTGATTAACTATTTCCTTTCCCATGTTAGGGAAGTTTTCAACTATATTCTCTTCAAGTATTTTCTCAGTCCCTTTCTTTTTTTCTTCTTCTTCTGGGACCCCTATAATTCAAATGTTGGTGTGTTTAGTGTTGTCCCAGAGGTCTCTGAGACTGTCCTCACTTCTTTTCCTTCTTTTTTCTTTGTTCTGCTCTGCAGTAGTTATTTCCACTATTTTATCTTCCAGGTCACTTATCCATTCTTCTGCCTCAGTTATTTTGCTATTGATCCCTTCTAGAGAATTTTTCATTTCATTTATTGTGTTTTTCGGCATTGTTTGTTTGCTCTTTAGTTCTTCTAGATCCTTGTTAAGCATTTCTTGTATTTTCTCCATTCTATTTCCAAGATTTTGGATCATCTTTACTATCATTACTCTGAATTCTTTTTCAGGTATACTGCCTATTTCCTCTTCATTTGTTTGGTCTGGTGGGTTTTTGCCTTGCTCCTTCATCTGCTGTGTGTTTTTCTGTCTTCTCATTTTGCTTGACTTACTGTGTTTAGGGTCTCCTTTTTGCAGGCTGAAGGTTCGTAGTTCTAGTTGTTTTTGGTGTCTGTCCCCAGTGGCTAATGTTGGTTCAGTGGGTTGTGTAGGCTTCCTGGTATAGGGGACTGGTTCTTGTGTTCTGGAGGACGAGGCTGGATCTTGTCTTTCTGGTGGACCACATCTGGTGATGTGTTTTGGGGTGTCTGTGACCTTATTATGATTTTAGGCAGCCTCTCTGCTAATGGGTGAGATTGTGTTTCTGTATTGCTAATTGTTTGGCATAGGGTTTCCAGCCCTGTAGCTTGGTGGTCATTGAGTGGAGCTGGGTCTTAGTGTTGAGATGGCAATCTCTGGGACAGCTTTCACCATTTAATATTACATGGAGCCAGGAGCTCTGTGGTGGGCCAGTGTCCTGAACTTGGCTCTCCCACCTCAGAAGGCACAGGTCTGACACCCGGCCGGAGCACCAAGACCCTGTCAGCCACACGGCTCAGAAGAAAAGCGAGAAAAGAAGAAAGAAAAAATATAAAATAAAATAAAGTTATTAAAAGTAAAAATTTAAAATAATTATTAAAAATAAAAAATTAAAAGTAATTAAAAAAAGGAAAAAAGAAAGAAAGAAAGAAGAGAGCAACCAAACGCAAAAACAAATCCACCAATGAGAACAAGTGCTGAAAACCTCACTAAAGGGGCTTCCCTGGTGGCGCAGTGGTTGAGAGTCCACTTGCCGATGCAGGGGGAATGGGTTCGTGCCCTGGTCCGGGAAGATCCCACATGCCGTGGAGCGGCTGGGCCCGTGAGCCATGGCCGCTGAGCCTGTGCGTCCAGAGCCTGTGCTCCGCAACGGGAGAGGCCACAACAGTGAGAGGCCTGTGTACTGCAAAAAAAAAAAACAAAAAAAAACCTCACTAAAACAAACAAAGAAAAAAACAGACAGATCCCTAGGACAACTTGTAAAAGCAAAGCTATACAGACAAAATGACATAGAGAAGCATACACATACACACTCTGAAAAAGAGAAAAAGGAAGAAAAAATAATATTGTTGCTCCCAAAGTCCACCTCCTCAATTTGGGATGGTTCGTTGTCTATTCAAGTATTCCACAGATGCAGGGTACATCATGTTGACTGTGGAGATTTAATCTGCTGCTCCTGAGGCTGCTGGGAGAGATTTCCCTTTCTCTTCTTTGTTCGCACAGCTCCCGGGGTTCAGCTTTGGATTTGGCCCTGCCTCTGCGTGTAGGTCGCCTGAGGGCGTCTGTTCTTCGCTCAGACAGGACGGGGTTAAAGAAGAAGCTGATCCGGGGGCTCTGGCTCACTCAGGCTGTGGGGAGGGAAGGGTACGGAATGCAGGGGAGCCTGTGTCGGCGGAGGCCAGGGTTACATTGCAACAGCCTGAGGTGCACCGTATGTTCTCCCAGGGAGAACCCTGGCAGTGACGGGCTGCACAGGCTTCTGGGAGGGGAGGTGTGGACAGTGACCTGTGCTTGCACACAGGCTTCTTGGTGGCGGCAGCAGCAGCCTTAGCATCTCATGCCTGTCTCTGGGCACTGATAGCCATGGCTCGCGACCATCTCTGGAGCTCCTTTATTTTGTGCTGTGAATCCCCTCTCCTTGTTCACCCCGAAACAATGGTCTCTTACCTCTTCGGCAGCTCCAGACTTTTCCCCGGACTCCCTCCCGGCCAGCCGTGGCGCACTAACCCCCTGCAGGCTGTGCTCACACCGCCAACCCCAGTCCTCTTCCGGCGCTCTGACTGAAGCCCGAGCCTCAACTCCCAGCCACGCCCGCCCGGGCGGGTGAGCAGACAAGCCTCTCGGGCTGGTGAGTGCTGGTCGGCACCGATCCTCTGTGCGGGAATCTCTCCACTTTGCCCTCTGCACACCTGTTGCTGCGCTCTCCTCTGCGGCTCCGAAGCTTTCCCCGTCCGCCACCCGCAGTCACCGCCAGTGAAGGGGCTCCTAGTGTGTGGAAACCTCTCCTCCTTCACAGCTCCCTCCCAGAGGTATGGGTCCAGTCCCTATTCTTTTGCCTCTGTTTTTTCTTTTCTCTTTTGCCCTACCCAGGTACGTGGGGAGTTTCTTGCCTTTTGGGAGGTCTGAGGTCTTCTGCCAGCGTTCAGTAGGTGTTCTGTAGGAGTTGTTCCATATGTAGATGTATTTCTGATGTATTTGTGGGGAGGAAGGTGATCTCCGTGTCTCACTCCTCCGCCATCTTGAAGGTCTCACCTTAAGCTATTGAGAATGTATTTGGTCTTAGCCTGCAAACAATAAACTGCAACATATATTTGTGAATTAAAAGACTTCTTCCAGATGAAATCTTTTAAGTATGTTTACAGAAAATATAACACAATAAATTTATGCTTAATGTAAAATGGTCAAACAGTACAGAAATATTAAAGTAAAAATAAGTTATTCTTCACCCTTTCTCTTGATCCAATCTTCTCTCTGCACAGAAGAGCAATGTTTATGGGTTGGTAAATGTCCCACAGGCCTTTTTCATGCATATGTACACAAACATACAACTCTATAAAGTATGCACATTTTTCTGTCTTGAAGATCTTTCCACGTCACCCTATATAGTTTCATTACTATTAACAGGCATACAGCACAATAATTCAATTATCTTCTTATTGCTACATACTTATTGGAAAAAACTTAATATTATAAAAATACCATAAATAAACAGTTTTGTCCAGCTATGAGGATTTCTATAGGATACACTTACCAAGAGTTGCAATGCAAATGTGGTTTTAAAAAATTGTAAGTATTAAAGTTTTATAATGATTCTGATATTTCCAGTAGGCACAGAGGCTCTTATTGGAATTTTAATATATGTTCAGTCACTGAATTTTAAGAGGGCTATAAGGAGATTTAAGGAAGTGGTTTAGGGAAGATGACAACAGTAATTAAATAAATACAGAATGAGCTCTTTGGAGATAAGTTGGGAGTAATGGCAGTTTAGTCACAGAAGAGAAGGCTGTTTTAGGATGCTGCCCATTTTTTTTTTCACTTCTGCAGAAATTCCAATGTAGATTTACATTTCAGTAACTGAAATCAACCAGATGTGGTGAACACTTCGTTATACTTTTGCTTATATCCTAGGACTAAGTAGAAATGGGCGTTATAAAACCTCTGATTTTTGAAGTCTGAAAATGGAATAGGCATCTGCATTTTTTATGAGACCCATGAGTTATTTTTTTCCCCATTTATGTTCCCACTGCTTTATTGGTGCTAGTTTTCAACATAAATCACATCCCTATAGGAATTTACAGAGATAAATGTAAGACTCAATATTCTCTCCCAGAAGCACTGATAGTTCCCCTCTGAACTCTTGCGGTTCTGGTTTATCCCACTCACATATCTCTCATGAAAGACTTTGGAATTTATCTGGGCACTGTCTCGTCTCCTTTAAGAGATTTTAGACATCTTAGTGGAAGGGAAAAAGTTTTGTTTATCTTTGTGTCCTGCCCAACATTTGGCACAGTTTTTCATGTACAAACAATGCCCAGTAAATATTCTTATGAATAATTAGCGGATAAAAGGTATGTTTGCCCCTGGGCACAAGGTCACTCAGAAAACCTAACACTGTTATGAGAAATATGATTTAAGGAACGGTCTGAATGATAGGGAATCAGGATCACTTTCTCACACAGGAAGGACAGTATCATTTTATGAAAATCCTTTTTAGTGTGAAGGGAAAGTGGTATAAAAATCATCAAAAAAATGTAAAACAAGCTTCTCTAGAAAATTCCATTAGTTCTGTATATACAGTATTCACACATTATAGGATGTTATGATCTATTTTCTGCGATTCTCTTATTCTATACGTTCTAATGAGAATTTTTGATGTTTACCAAAATATTTTTTTTAAATGGTTAATTAGAAACAAATTTTGAGTTATTATTCTCTAAAGAAAGAACATGGTGTACTTTGAAGCTGAGTTAAGGCATAAGCACAAAGGAATAGTATAAACTAGAATCTGCCTCTTAGATTACCTAACATTGCTACCAAAATAAAATGGATACATTAGCATTAGCTAGGAACATAGAGACAGAAATAGCTTTCAATAGACATTTATAGCAACACCTTTCTTTCTCATATCAAGGTTTTCTTTTTTCCCATCAATTATTGGGCTAATTCAAGAGAACTTTACCTTGATAGGGCTTTGATGATATTGCAGTATCTTGTAACAATATCATTCAAAAGTCTAAAGTGGTTCACAGAACTCAGGGAAACACTTGTGTGTGCCTGCTTATTAAAGGATGCGATAAAAGATACAGATGAACAACCAGATGATGAGATACATAGACAAGGTCCAGCAGGGTCCTGAGTGTCGGAGCTTCTATTTCCATGGAATTAGAGTGCATTATCCTTCTGATGGGGATGTGTTCACCAACCTTGAAGCTCTCTGAATCCCATACTCTGGGGATATTATAGAAGCTTGATCACAATACATGATCGATCATTAACTCCATTTTCAAATCTTCTCTGTTCTCAAAAGAATGGGGGCATAATTTTATCGTAATTTGCTTGTTTGACGTAAATTAGTCATAGTCTAGGTCAATTTTTGATGTCGTTCCTCATGTTCTTTGGTAAACTAAACAGAGATTCCTTTTTTTTTTTAAGAGTGAAAATTCATATCCTGGTGTCTCCCTCAGAGAGGAAGGGAGAGCATGAGTGTTGATTGTCATGTACATCTTTGTGGTCACTGCTGGAAGAGAGTTAAGGAGGTATGTGTGTGCAGCCTCCAGTCTTGGCACATCTGCGACCTTTTCTGCAAATGGATAGTGCAGGGATGGTGTGATTCCCGGGAGTCTTACTGGTCTTTATTTTTTTTTTTTGCGGTACGCGGGCCTCTCACTGTTGTGGCCTCTCCCGTTGCGGAGCACAGGCTCCAGACGCGCAGGCTCAGCGGCCATGGCTCACGGGCCCAGCCGCTCTGCGGCATGTGGGATCTACCCAGACCGGGGCACGAACCCGTGTCCCCTGCATCGGCAGGCGGGCTCTCAACCACTGTGCCACCAGGGAAACCCTACCCTGTGACTTTTATAAAATTATGGACGTGGGAGAGACTGAGACCTGAGATTGACCAGATTAGTTTCCAAAATTGATTGGTGAACTGTGAAAAATATTTTGGGAGTCTTAATACAAATGACAAGGTAAATGGATTAACTACCAGGCATTAAATTTTGAGAGGAGTGATACATTTAATCTTTATGTATGCATAATGCTAATATTTTTGCTTTGGGTATACTCATATGGAGACTGGATATATTAGCAAGATAGAGATAAAATTCTCTCTAAACCACAGCTTTAGTAATATAATTTCTAATAAAAAGCACCAATTGACATTAGGAAGGGGCAGAACCGTTTTGGCAAGTAGTGATTGAGTCTCTACCAAAAAATATTTAATCAAATAGATTTCTTAGAAAGGCAAACCAGATACCATGATTTGCGGTGATTAAGAGTAAAGTCATTCCCTGACTAGAGTAAATTTGCTTTTGGTTAATCTTGATAAACGCAACAAAATACCGACTGACATACAAACAGGAGAGTTTTGAGAAGATTTAAAATTAACAAGAAGGACTATAGAAGAGTGTTAGACTCAGTTTTCGAGTCAACTGGTTTTCAGTCAGGAGATAGCACAGACACAAGCCACTCTATGTTGAGGTACATGTGTTTTCATGTGGGTTTTTTTTCTTTAATATAAGCTATCTGATATATATTTTTGGATGTGGGAGAAGTGAAGCATGTAACAATTGCAGCCATTGTAACCTTTGTTTCTTTCTAATGGAAAGGACCAGATTGCATCCAATAAAAGCTTTCTTCCTAGCCAAAATTTGGTCAGATTTTGGTGAATAGGATTTTCCCAGACTGGAACTACTAGCACTCAAATTACAGTAATTTATTAGAATTTGATCCTATAAGACACATAAAACTATTTTACAGTGCTACATTTATTTCCATCATCTCTTTCTTTGCCAGCTATAAATCATTTACGTTTTCAAAGCATAAATAGTATTCTGTCTAGAAATAATTGGATGACCACATAGATGGGTCCTGTATTTTTGGAACCATTATGACATGGCTGTGGAAGAAATCAATGTTTTAGAGTATTATTCTGGGTAATGGGATTGATTCTCACGGAAACAACAAACCATCTTATTTACATAATATAATAGCACATTCATTACATAGAGGGAAGTAGTAGAAAGGTAGATGGTGAACATTACAGACCTTGTCTTTTTCTTAAAGTACAAACTTTTCACTCTGAATCAGGAGAATTTCAGACCATTTAAACTACTTTTCCTAAACCCAAGGATAAATAAATAATATCCATTAGATTTAAGGTTTCATGAAACTTGCAGTGATCTCCTTAAAAAGGTTAGGTTCTGTTTCTTTGCTTATTTATCTGTTTGCTTGTTGATGGGCATTTGACTTGTTCCCACTTCTGGGCTATTAATAATGAATAATGTTGCTATGAATAACAACTCTGGAAACTGACTAAAAATCATTGGATTGTTCACTTAAAATGGGTAAATGTAATAGTATGTAAATAATCCCTCAATAAAGCTGGTTTTTTAAAAGGCTAGTTTTAAATACAGCTAGATTATACAGCTCTAGTTGACTATTTGCAAGATGTCAAGAAGACTTTCTTGTCCCAGTGTATCTTGCTCACTTACCTTTATCAATATCTGACATTTCACCATTAGAGACTTATTGTTTGGGTTATGAACTTAATCATACTTGAGATGACATTGGGAAGGATAACACGTGAAAGCTAATCACTTTGTTGTGGGAGGTACAATCAATGATATACAACTGAATTAAAACCATATATTTGTCTTTCTATGTCTGGCTTACTTCACTTAGTATGATAGTCTCTAGGTCCATCCATGTTGGCACAAATATCATATGATATAGCTTATATGTGGAATCTAAAAAAAGGGTACAAATGAACTTATTTACAAAACAGAAATAGACTCACAGACACAGAAAACAAACTTATGGTTACCAAAGGGGAAAGAGGGGGAAGGACAAATTAGGAATTTGGGATTAAAATATACACATTACTCTATAGAAAACAGATAACCAACAAGGACCTACTGTATAGCACAGGGAATGATACTCAATATCTTGTAATAACCTATAATGGAAGAAAATGTAAAAAAAGACTATATATATATATTTATAACTGAACCACTTTACTGTACACCTGAAACTCATACAACATTGTAAATCAACTCTATTTCAATAAAAAATGTTTTAAAAAGAAAAATATATAATTGGGTAGAGCCCAAGGGATAACTTTGCAGGATGCTGGTTGGAGTAGAACATGAAAAAGGGTGAAATAAAGGTCCAGAGCAGGGGAAATTCTCAGGAAGAGAAGCTGTAGATTGGGTACCACAGAGGAGGTCCCAGGGAAGCAGAGAGACACTGGAAGCCCTGGGGAGGGTGCATCCAGCTTGTGCATCCACCATTCCAAAATGGTGCTAAGAGGTTGCTCTTCTTCCTGAGCTTTGCCCTGCTTTATAATTTAGCTTAAGTCTTTCCCCGGGTACTAAAATCACAGTGCTTACATCTATAAGTATTTACAAAAGAATACCGGAGTCTCACAGTGAAACAGTAGGCTCTGGCAGCCTACTGGTGATGAGCAGATTCACAGACCCAAAGAGATGTAAACTATTAGAGCAGTATTGTGGAGAAAGCTAGCTTTGGGGTAATCTTAGAATAAAGGAAACAGGATGTCATAATGAAAAGCAACATTTTAAGTTTTATGTTACGTTTGAATTCCTAAGAGTTACTGTTGATTGCAAACGGGGCAAATATTCCAGTAGTATAATTCTTTTGACTGTATAGTGAATTATGTCCCAAACAACAGTGTTTTTGATGACATTTGTTAATGTTGATTGTGGTATTTTTTTAAGGTCAGAATTTCTGTTCAGGCCAATTTTTTACTGAAGTTGCCGTCTCACAGCCACCTGTTTTGTAAGAGATTATTTTCACCCAGCACAAAGAAAGTCATCTCTAAATACTTAGCTATAAGCCTCAAGCTTTCTAATCTTCTATATTCAGTATGTCTGGGTTTTGATTAATAATTCTAAACCAAGCACGAGAGATAGTAGTAGACAGAGAATTACTCTTATACAAGTCTCTCTGTTATTATTTCATTGGAGCTTAATGAGGATGGGGCCAGTCGATGAGTTATTCATGTAATGCAGGGAAAAGCTGTCACTCCAGTCCCTGGACCCCCGCAGAATTCCACAGATTTTACCAAAATGTTTTGTAGATTTCTATTTTTTTAACTTAAAAATATGGAAGACTTGAATGAAATGGATAGGTCTCCTTCAAGAGTCAAAAAATATTCAATTTCATTGCTCAGCATGTAACATTTTTTTCTTTGTATTTCAAATTATATTGTGAAAGTAAATCTCCATGTCTTTTTAATACAAAACTTAGTGTTGTACATTGAAAAAAATCATACAATACATCAGCTTTCTGTGATTACGCTTTCATTTTTAATAAATAACTTTTTCTAATGCTCTATTAGTAGCACATTTTAATTTTATTTCATAAGGAAGGTAACATTTAAGATAATATTTCTTTCCTGACTATGAGGAATGAGGAATCTATGCAAATACAGAGAAATTACATCACAGGTGTTTTGGCCTCTTGTACCTAAATACCTTCTTGCAAAGAATGCTGTCAGGATAACTCTAAAGGCTAAGTGTGACTTGCTGAAATATTTATCTGAGGCCTGATTGGAACCCTATTGGAAAATAGCATCATGCCAGGAAGAGGGCCCATAAAAACACTAATTTCCTTAGAGATGATTTGTAGTAATGCATTGATCACTGTATTGTATATAAGAAACAAGTGAAGAATTTTTTGCATTTGATGATGGATAATATCTTATAAATATGTCGAAGTCAATTTGTGGGATCTAGAATTTTTAATTAATCCAAACATATCTAGAATGTGCTCTCAAGTCCACATTACCGTAATCTACCAATAGAAAGGCTATTAGACAAATACAACTCCTGTAGTTACAATTTTTTAAAATAAAAATGACTCTCGGTAGTTGCTAAAGACAAAGGCAATTCAGGTGACAGTTCAAGAAAGTGAAAGGATAATGCAATAGGTGTCATGTAAATAGTAACACTAAAAGCTACCATTATTGAGCCTTAGCTATGTGGTAGGACTGTTCTAAATATTTCACATGTTTTTTTTCACAGTTAATATTATAAAGGACTTGAGGTAGCTACAACTTTATAAAGGGTACCAGATTTTTGCAGATGGGGCAATTAAGCAAGAATGTCATTAGAGAACACATAGTGTGGCAAATACTAGGATTGCCTGCCCAATATTTATATCTGCCACCAGAACCCCTATTGCAGTGATGTTCTCAGATGCATGTAATGGATCATTATTGGTCTAAATCTAGGGCCAGGAAACTTGCTGTGAAGGATCAAATAGTAAATATTTTAGGCTTTGTGGGCCAGGAGTTTTATCTTGCAATTACTACTCAACTTTGCAATTGTAGCATGAACGCACCTATATATAAAAAAGAATGTGTGTGGTTGTTCCAATAAAACTTTATTTATAAAAACAGACAGCAGGCAGCATTTGGCCCATGAGAGTGGGATGTAGTTTGCTGACTCCTGGTCTAAACCAATCATGGCCATTCTGTTTCTCATTTTTCAGCCTCCGGTGCTGTGATTTTGTGATAAACTCAGATAAATGAAAGACAGTATCTACTGGGAGTGTGGTGAGACCTATACAACTGGCATTACCCCTCTTTCTTTCTTTTTTCTGATTTTAATGCTTTGCTGGGGCAAAAAGTTCCCATTTTATGACCATGAAGTAACAAGGCAGTATGTTAAGAATGGAAGAACAGATAGGGAGTTTCCCTATGGCAAAGTTGAGGCCCTGGACAATTGCCTGCAGCTTCCTGTCTTTGGACTTACTGTTATACGAGAAAAAGTAATTATTTGTCTAAAACACTTCGGCTTGGGCTTTCCTGGTGGCGCAGTGGTTGAGAGTCCGCCTGCCGATGCAGGGGACACGGGTTCGTGCCCCAGTCCGGGAAGATCCCACATGCCGCGGAGCGGCTAGGCCCGTGAGCCATGGCTGCTGAGCCTGCGCGTCCGGAGCCTGTGCTCCGCAACGGGAGAGGCCACAACAGTGAGAGGCCCGCGTACCACAAATAAAATAATAATGAAACACTTCGGCTTTATTGTTAGTTGCAGAGGAAGGGAATTCTGACACATTTCTCCAGAAATTCGAATTTAAATGCAAAATACTAGAGAGTTAAATTATTCAATGTTGTAATTTTTCAAAGAACAATGATATTTTTGCATTTTAAAATATGGTGATCTAGACTCTGAGCACACATGAACCTACAATATCTAATTTTAGAGATCATGAATTTATCCTTTGTACAGAGTACAAATTACTCTTTAACAGACCTCAACATTTTCTGAAAGTGCTTAAAGTCTCATTCTCATCCTTTGTCTCACTGGTGGTTCTCAAACTTTTGAGAGTATACAAAGTATTGAGAGCTTATTAAACGTTCAGGTACCTGAGTTCCATTGCAAAAGTTTCTGACATTGCAGGGTTGTACATAAGTCTGGGTTTTAAGTAATTACTCCCAGTGATTGTGAAACAGGACCTTGAGAAACACTGCTCTAAGCCCTAGACTAATTTCACTGGGTAAGAAGAGCCAGGGTGGTGGTAATTTTTATAGATAGATGTATTGACAAAAATCATGACTCTGAGACCTCTCTCTTAGTTCCCACCAACAACCAAACGTCTGTCTTACACTAATAGCTTTTAAATGGAATTACTTTTTAGTTGACTGGCAGCTTGATTCAGTGGGAAGCTTGATTCTTTTTGCTTTGGCTGAATAGTGTTGAGTGATATCCAGTAGATTCAGTCATGAAACAGTCATGGATGCTTAGGTTGCAAACACATGGGCGTGTTTTTCTGGCTTTGGTTAGGAAGCCTGTGTGGATGATATCCAGTATTTTGAGCACAGTAGGTACACAATAAATATGTTGAGTAGATTGTAGTTTTTTATGGTAGAATTGGCTGAGATATAGGTTTCACCAACACTTGAACCTAAATTCTTTATGGTCATGAGCAGTCAATCATTCATCATGAACAGTAACTCTCTGAGGTCCAGACATACCCTGTGGTGCTTAAGAACATACCTCAGAGCCAGATTTTGGCTCTATCTCTGAGTGACCTTGGGTAAGTTATTTAACCTCTCTGCAATTCAGTTTTCTCATCTGCAATGAGAATGCTTCTAATTTTCCCAATTCGTGGGGTGGTTGTGAGGTTTAAATTAATTAATAGATGTAAAGCAGTCAGAAGAGTGCATAATATGCCCTTAGTAATGTTAGTAAATACTATATTTATATATAAACACCTACATTGCATCCAGGTAGATTGTAGGCCAAACTTATAAATACCATGCTTATCCAAAGTTTGAGTGGGAAATGTATTATCTAGTTTGCCAAGTTTCTACCATTCTCTTTTAGTTGTCTCTGTACCTTTCACATATTTACACTGACTGCCTCATCACCGAAGACTGAAGTTTATGACCTTTGCTCATGACTTATTGTTACAGTGTAATTAATTTAAAAAGTATAATGGAAAAATTGATTGACCTACATGCAGAAAGGGAGTTAATGAGTGTCAAAAATAAGTTGAAATATTCAAGAGTCAGGATACAAGGAGCCCGACAAATGGGGTACTGTAATGGCAAATTCTAATGACAAGTCTTTAGTAGATTAATTAGCTAAGTTCTGTCTGAATTTAAGGAGAGAAATCATAGGGCCCCAATGATAACTCTGGTTCTAGCTTCTGGAGTCTTTTACATTTCAGCTCCCGTGTAACTTTTCAGCACCTCTCCCCTGCACACAGCAATTAGTTCAGTTTAACCTTGCAATTTTCTGTTTCTGCACCTGGCATCTTTGCTCAAGAACACTCTTTTTACAGTGCTCCAAGCTGTCTTCCCCAGGGACGCTATTAGAAGGACTCTTTCTGTCCCCTAATATCTACAGCCTGGATCTGCAGATTTTAAATGTTCCTTATTTCTTCCTACTATGTGACTGTACAGTACAGTGGAAAGAATATGGGCTTTCAAGACGGAGAAAAGAAAGTTAGAACTATGTCTCATGTTTGTTGGATGACCTGTGGGGCTTAGTAACCCCATCTATAATGAATGTAATATAACCCCCCTCCCATTCAGAGTCACCGTAGTCATTGGAGATAATCTGTGGTCCTAGAAGAAGATGCTTCTCCCTGGTGACCCTAGTTTTGCTGCTGCTTCTCTGTCCCAGGTTAGCATGATGTTCAAGGCACACAAAGGCATGACTTGGCCATCGGATTCATGATACAAGATGCAGGAGCCTCCTAACTTTGAGTTACACCAATACTTGTTTTATTCTTATGCCAGTGTTAGTTCAAGGTAGGAGGCTAACAGGATGCATGACAATCTGTAGTTCTCAAAAAACACAATTCAAAGAGCTGCCTTAAACAAATGCCTGAAACGTGCCTCTGATTGATAACGCGGCCGTCTCCCTCCTAGCAGATGTCCTGGCAGGGCAGGGAGTCTGGCCTGGACTACAAATGGCTTTCAACACACTCCTGTTTTATTGCCTCTTTGTCTGCATTGGGTAACCCCCAAATGAAGTTATCAGTAGGGAATAGGGGAAGTGAGAAGGTCAAGATAGGCAGGCTGCTGAGTGGCCTCTAAGTTCCAGGTAAGCGTTGTGCTTCACATCTCAGCCTTATGTGTATATCATCAAGAATGGTGATTGGCATGTGATAAGTATACAATAGTTACCGGCAACTGTTATGCCATTTTTATTTCTTAGTGAGAGTTACCATTATTCATTTCTTTATACCCTGTATGTAGCACAGTGCTTTGAATGTAGCAGGGCCTTACTGTATTTGTTGTATTTGTTAAGCAACCATAAAAATCTTGTAAGGGGTTGGGAATAAAAGAAGGCACTGGGCATATAGAGGGCAGAAGATACAGCTGTGGAGAAGAAAGGGTCAGAAAGGAGAACAAATGGATGGAAAAGCAAATGTCACTGAATTATAGTTTTGATGTGCAGAATGTACCTTGACCTTATGTGTTTGGACCCAAAGAAGTTGAGAACAAAGGTGTGCTTTGCCTTGGTCACCATCAGTGCTATCCTTTATTCAGGTCATTTAACCATTGGATAGAAGTATTTATTGAATGTCTGCCATTTGTCAGGCCCGGTGCTAGGTTCTGGATGTATATCATGAACAAAAACAAACAAGATTCTTACCTTTGTGGGGCCTACAATTTCCTGGGAGAGTTAGATATTAATGAAATAATCACATGAATAAATATAAAATTATTATCTGTTTAAATGCTAGAAGGAATTTCATGTTATACTATAAGAGTGGAAAATAAGAGGACGTAACCTTATGTAGGATCAAGAATGGTTTCCTTATAGAAATGATACTTGGAGTGAGATGTAAAGAATGAATAGGTGTTAAGCTAGCAAATAGAGAGTGGAATAAGGTACAGAAGCACACATTCAGCTGAGGGAACATCGTCTGCCAAAGACTTTCTGAGGGAGCACGACACAATTGAGAAATGTGATGTAAAATCCATGTGGCTGGACCACTAAGAGGAAGTGAGAGATGAGTCTGGCGTGGGGATTCTTTGGGGCCTCGTAGACCCGGATTTATTTTGAGATCAGAAGGGAATACTTACTAGGTATTTTAAACATGTTATGACGTGATATGATTAGCATTTTAAAAATCACTCTGGCTGCAGTAGAGAACAGATTGGAAGATGTGTTGGCTAGATCAGTTAGGTTATGGGTTGTAGTTCAGGAGACAGGTGAAGGCACCTTTTTGGAAAGAGGAGTGAATGAATTTAGGGGATCTCAAGATGTAAAATTGAGAGGAATTGATGGTGGATAGGATATGGCTAGGAGAAAGGAAAATGTCATAGATGACGTGTGACTGGATAGATGGTGATGCTATCCACTGAGGAAGGCAATACTGGAAAAGAATCAAGTTTGGAAAAGGTCACGAGTAAATCAGAGTCAGTTGGTTTTACTGGAAAGCTATATAGTGTTGGCTTCTAAAATTAACTTCCTATCATACATGGATTTTTTTTTCTAGAGATAACTTAAGAATCATTTCTTCAATGCCCCCCAAAAGTCCCCAAATCTATGTGTGCTACCTTTAAGTAATGTTCTATCTCTACACCTTAAGCAAGAGTAACACTTAATTAAAAAGTGTGTGCAATTATGGACACCAGGTATATTCTTTACCAGTAAGGAAAAAATTGCTGAAAAAGAGGAAAATAACCCTATTATCTCGGCATACTGTTTTTATTTTTTCATGTCTTTTTAATTTTGTGTCCCTATTAATCTTTTTCTATAGTCATAATCAAAGTGTGTAGTCCATTTTGAGTGGCGTGGAATAATAGAAAAAAATACTTCAGTGAGACATGGACCGAAAATTCCTGCTTTGTTCTTTTCTAGCTACATGATCTTTAGCAAAAGTTTTATTTCTCTAAACCTAAGCTTTTCCATCTGGAAAATGGGGTGGAGGAAAGGGTTATCATCCTCTCCATTCATCATTGGGGTAATGATTAAATAAAGTAATATTTGTGTAAAATATTTAGTGTTTGGAACACAGTTGGTGCTTAATAAATGTTAGACATTCTTTCCGTATTTCTTGTAGCCTACCTTTTCCACACAGCATTACATTGTAAATGTTGAAAGATCAGTATAATGTTTATAATTATACTTCTATTTTCTTCAAAACATTTCAACGGGTTTGTGTTGCTTAATTCTCTTTAACCCCTTTCCTACTGTTGGATACTATTTTTCCAGTTTTTGTCAATTATAGATAATATTGCATCTGTGCATGTATTTTGAATTATTTCTTAATAAACATTCAATATTTTGATTACATTAGGTCAAAATTATGATGATTTGTACATTATTTGGATGCAAGTTTCTTGTATTGGTCTATAGAGTCATAAAAGTATGAAGGCACCACATCAAACTTTTGCACTAGTATAACATGCTTCATGGGGCTGGGGGAACAGCCCTATGTTGGGAACTCTACTATCACAGTGCAGAAGAACAGAGGCTCTGAACTCAGTCTATGAGTGGAAAATCTCAATTCCTGCATCTATGTATGACTTTGCACAGTTACCTAACATCTACAAATGTCCATTTTTTATCTCTAAAAATGGGGAGAATAATAGTGCCTTCCTTTAGGGTTTCTGTGATAAATAAATCACAGTAAATACAGTGTCTAATATATAGTAAACATGGTAAGTATTAGTTTTTAAGTTACTATGTATTACAATAGCTAGTTTATAGGTTAAGCTGCTATAACAGATAGACTGTCTTAATGTGTTAGAAATACCTGACTTAATAGAAGTTTGTTTCCTTCTTATATAACAGTCTGGAGATAGAAAGATGCTTAGAATAGGTTGGTGGCTTTGCTCTGTGGAATTATCTGGGACTCAGGTTCCTTCTATATTATTAATCTGCTATTCCATGAGGTGTTACCCTCACCTGCATGGTCGGAGCTGGCCAGTACGATATACCAGTAGCTTGGAAAAGGAATAGAAGAATGGGGTAAGAGCGGAGGATTATCAGTTTCCTTTTTAAGACTGGGACTCAGAAGTTGGATACAATACTTATGTTCATATTCTAGAATATATCTTACTTTATTAAACCTAATATGTCACCAATTGGAAGACAAACCATTATTATATATGTCAATTAAATGATGACAGTGATTTATCGTTCCCTATATTTTTTATTTTAAACGTACAGAAAGAGCTCTTTTATATCTACTCATAGTTTTTAAAATATCATATATCATTTTTGTGTATTCATAAACAGAAAAATAAAAGTGCAATAAATTGATTAAGGTATTCTTAAAACTTCTTTACATTTGAATGTAGACTACTGAATCACTTTTTGGTTAAGAATTGTTGATGTCCATATTAATCTGCACAATATTGTTCTTTGTGCCCTCAATTTCATTTGCGATATGGCCTTTCTTGAGTGTGCTCCACTGTTGTCCCCAGGATTATACTTCAAATCACTGACAGTCATTCTGTAATGTGTATACTTTCTTATTTGATGAAGCCCATGAACTAATTTTTCTCAGTGAGAATGCCTCAGTTGAAGAGGATGAATTTTTTTAATAGCAAGGCTTTCAAACATGCTTTTAAGCATTTGACTTCTCTGTTTTGTAACAGTATCTCAGATTGAACTCATAACTTTCCAGTTACTTTTAAGTTTCCCAAAGTTTGACTCAGTCGAGTCTAAAGTAAAATTTAGATCTCAAATTCATCTCAAGATTTACTCTGTCCCACAACCAGAATAGCTCTTGGCTTGAGGGAGGTGTACCTGTGAGGGAGACATAACCTATTCTACTCTGCTTTCCTTTCTGGGCTCCCTTTCTCTCCCTGGTGTGCAGTCATGAGGAGGTGGAATAGAGAAGAAGCAAGGACCTTTTTACTTAGCTGCCCTCTGTTGGTTTTGGAGACCTGCAGGATACTTATGGATGGGTTTACTTGGATGTCATGCAACTGTCCCCCTACTGCACAAGTTTCTAAACTTGAAGGATTGCTCTGGTGTGAACATTTCCTTCACTGCCCCCTTCAGCTCCTTCTCAAGGCAGGGCACCTGTAGTCTTTAGCACCCAAGGTTTCCTCATCTAGAAGGCGCCATATCCAGGAGTGGCAAAACGGCCTAAATCCAGCTGTCTTCTATGGTCCACTTGACCTGCAGGCAACTCACACAGCCTTGCCGTGTCAAACAGTGGGAGTACAAACTGCTCTGCTGCATCTCTCCAATTCTTTTTTTCCTTTCTTTAAACAGGTACCCGGGGCAGCCACAGTAGTCCACCTTACAAACCAAAATTCAAATGGGAGGTGAGCTGTCAGATTTCCCCTGAGAGTTTTTAAAAGGTTCTCTTAGAATCCTTCTCATCTGGCTCTAGGTGAAAGAAGGGAAGATGAGATGCCACCCCTGAAATGATCCTCCTTGATTCCTCTCATTTCATTATTATTATTATCATTTTTGCTCTGGCATGGTGATGGTAGGGGTAGCCAAGCAACGTCTGCCTTCTCTTGGTGAGTTCTGTGGGGATGTACTGGGTGGTACTCTTTAGTTTGTGAGGCTACTTAGATTCCGTTGTTCTTTTAGCATTGGAACTTTAGTGGCATTCTATGAAAACAGGAAAGATATGGGTTCCTTCTGGGGTTACAGAATGTAGATAAAAAAGTTTTGTGATTCCTGTTATTAAATTAGCCAAATCAGTGGCTGAAATATGGAAATAACTGTTCTAGTTCGTATAGGACTTAATCTGTAGTAGTGATTTGTTGCTATGCTATCATCATCTATATGTGCTCCAAATATGTAACAACTGGTCATTAGCCTTTTACGTCAGGCTTATTCAGATATAACTTACAGGCAGTAAAATTCTCCCCTTTTAGATGTTTCAATGCTTTTTAGCACACATATACATACAGATATATCTATATATCTATATCTATCTATAACCATACTTTTGTAACCACCACCATCCCATTTGAGTTATAGAACATCTCCATCATCCAGAGAAATCCCTTCACGCTCCTCTGTACTCAACCCCCTTGCTTGACCTCCAGTCCCTCATCTGATTTCCGTCCCTATACTTTTCTTTTGCTAGAATGCCATATAAATGGAATTAGACAGCATATGGCCTCTTTGCTTCTGGCTTATTTCACTCCGCATTAGTATTCTGAAATTCTTCCATGTTGTTGCATATATAAGTGATTTGTTCCTTTTTATTGCTGAGTAGTGTTCCATTATATGAATATTCCGCAGTTTGTGTGAACATTCACCAATTGATGAATATTTGACACGGCTCCAATTTTTAGATCTTATAAATAAAGCTGCTATCAAATTTACATATAGGTATTTCTGTGGATTTATACTTTTGTTTTTTTTGGAAAATGAATTATTTTATTTAGGAATGAGATTAATAGGTTACTTATTAATTGTATGTTTATCTCTCTAATGAACTGCCACACTGTTTTCTTTCTTTCTTTTTTTGTGATACGCTGGCCTCTCACTGTCGTGGCCTCTCGCATTGCGGAGCACAGGCTCCGGACGTGCAGGCTCAGCGGCCATGGCTCACAGGCCCAGCCGCTCCGTGGCATGTGGGATCCTCCCGGACCAGGACACGAACCCGTGTCCCCTGCATCGGCAGGCGGACTCTCAACCACTGCGCCACCAGGGAAGCCCTGCCACACTGTTTTCTAAAGAGCTGTACCATTTTGCATTCCCACCAGCAAGGAATTAGAGTTCAAGTTGCTCCTCATCCTCCTGAGTACTTGGCATTGTCAGGTTACCAGGTGTTTTTGTTTATTTTTTAAAATTTCAGTCATTCTAGTAGGTGTGTAGTGGTATCTTATTATAGTTTTAATTTGCTTTCCCCTAATAACCAGTAGTATTGACATTTTTAGTCTACTTATTTCCCATCCATATAACTTGTTTGGTGAAGTGTCTTTTGCCTATTTTGGGAAGGAGAAAAGGAAGTTGTTTGTTTTCTTATTACTAAGTTTCGGGAGGTTTTTTTTTTTTTTTTTTTTATTTCGGGAGTTCTTTACATCTGAACACACACAGCTGTGTTCTGCCCTCCCCAATTTGTGACTCATTCGATAGTGTCTATTTGTTATTTCATTAGTAAATGATTAACAAAGAGAGGAATAATTGACTCGGTACATTAAACTTTAAATAGAAGACCAGCATTAGAAGCAGGAGATCCATAAAATATTACCACTGTTCTTCTCAAAGACAGTTTTAGAGACCTAGATAATAAAAACAATATGGCAATTCTTATTTTACCTTGTGGTACAATTGATATTCGTTTGAGTCTTACTTGTTGGCCATGTAGGGACTTGATTCTTTGGGACTGATTTGTGTGATGCTGATAGGAAACCTCTGATCAAACGACCTTATACAACTAACCCATTAAAGGATTAACTCTTGCCATCTATTCTCTTGTAGAAATCAAGGAGTCCTGCAAGAATAAAACACAAGATACAGCAAGTTGAAATTTTGTGGGTATATGATGTGTAGACCAACAGCATACAACTTAGCTCAGGGTTTCCTTCCTCACGTATACATTACGTAATCTTGTATTACAAAAATTCTCTTTCTACGTTCTTAAAAACAAAACAATGACAACAACAAGCTCTGTATTGGTATTTTCATCAGTAGTTTGGCAAAGGAAATACAACAAGTGAGTAAATTTCTTATTTGTTGGTGCTCTGTTGCCTTTGAGCTTAAAATGAGGTTTAGTGATTAATTTTAGCTTTTTAATTTTTTATTTCCTGAAGCATTGAACAAAGGCAATGGGAATTTAATTGCAGCATGAGAGATTTAAGTTAAAGAGAAGAGAGGCTGGGAGAAAAAGCATATATCTAGTATTGATCACTTACTCTGTACTAACACTGTGCTAAATGTTTTTTTATATCTTACTTTGTATAAGTCAATGATAGTTGACTGAAAATAATACTAAAAAGGCAAATTAGGTCATCCTCTTATTTAGAAATCATTTATTGAGCATCACGTTTGTGTGCAAAACATATACCAGAAGATAAAGAGGAGGTAAAAAGATTTGCAAATATACATCTTTTCTCTGGTTATAGGTTAAATCACCCTGGATCATCCTCTTTGCAAGAGAATGAGTAGGTGATTAGATTATATCCCAAGTCACTTGTAATTCTATCAGTATAATTCAGTATGTCTTATTCTACTACAAAGAGAGGAATCAATAAGTAACCACAATGCGGTGCTTTTAAATGTGTCGCTATCAAGTACTCTTGTAAAAGGAACACTTCACAACACTGTGTCTTCAGGAATGATCTTATCTGGGCCTTTTATCCAGCACTCATAAAGCATTTGTTGACTTAATTTCTTTATATCTATCTAAAATATTGCTAGCTGGAACTGTAGGATTTAACAAGATGCATCTCCTGCTCTCAAGGAGTCCACAGTCTAAAGAAAAGCAGAAAGGCAAACACTATTTACAATACAATTTGACAACTCTTTTATTTTTTTATTTTTATTTTTTTTGCGGCACACGCGCCTCTCACTGCTGTGGCCTCTCCCGCCGCGGAGCACAGGCTCCGGACGCGCAGGCTCCGCGGCATGTGGGATCTTCCCGGACCGGGGTACCAACCCGTGTACACTGCATCGGCAGGCGGACTCTCAACCACTGCGCCACCAGGGAAGCCCTGACAACTGTTAAATAAGAGCATTGTAAGCAGGAAGACAGAGACTCTAACTCCACCTGAAGAGTCAGGGAAGGTCTTGCTTCAAAGAAGAAGGGAATCAGCTGAATTGAGAAATTCACCAGGTGAATGTGTGGAAGCACAGCCAGGAAAGAGCAAACAATATGTGTAAATACAAGAAAATGCTGCCTTGTTCCATTGGCTAGAGACACAGCTTGGGTTCGAAGGATTAGCTGGAAATAAGGCTGGGAGAGGAAGATGGGAGACAGGTAATGAGGGGCTTGGCTTTACTAGTCTTTAGATTAGAGCTTCTCAAACTTCAGTGTGCACACATTTCACTTTGGAAATTTTATTAATATTGCAGATTTTTATTCAGTGGTTCTGGAATGGGGACTGAAATTTGGCCTTTCTGAGAGACTCCCAGCCATCTGCTGGCCCTCAGACCTCAATTTGGATAGTAAGGAGTTGGGTAGGTGTTAAAGATTCTGGATTTGTACTTTAGAAAGACAGCTCTGGACATAGGGTGGAATGCAAATATATTGGAGGGTTGTCATTGAGATGCTTTTTTTCCCAATGAAAACTTATTAATTAGTACCTGTATGAACAAATTTAGGAGCAGTATAGAGGACAGCTGGAAATAAGTTTCACCGAAGACCAACTATTTCAAAAAAGATTTTCTGATCACGGATATATCATGATTGAAATAATAAGAATATTGTTTCTAATATTTTTGCCATCTTAAATGATACAGTTAAGCATAGACACAAAATTAATCTCTTACTTACCCTACTTTGCCTTTCTTTCTTCCTCTCACTTTTCCTTTTAATAGTTGACCAAGCAACCTCAAAGTAGTATCATGATGAATATTTGTTGAAAAAAGTTAACCAGCTCCTAGTCTCAGGGGGCACACAATCAGAAGGGGAAAATGTTATTTTTATAAGGCTATAATAAATATAATACTACAAATACTACAGTAATATCAAGCCCATTGCAGTTATCACATCTTAGAAATGAGCATTCTCAAGAACAGCTTATCAACTGCAAAACATGTAATGATTATAAATCACAAGCACATTACCTAGAAAAGAATAAAACATAAAACTCTTTGGAAGGATGTATATGGTTAGGAGTTCTATAATTTTGGTTGTCTATTCACATTTGGTTATCTCAGTGGTATTTATCCCTCTGGAAGGGAAGAAAAATTCTCAAGACACCAGTTAGGTCCATGGTTCTGAATAGCTGGCTGAATGTTAGAATCATCTAGGGAACTTTCAAAAAATACCAATTCCCAAAGCTCCATCCCCAGAGATTCTGATTTAATTAGCTTGGAATGGAGTCACAGCACTGATATTTTTTAAATGCTTCATCTTGAAGTATAATACATACATTGAGAAGAGTGCATATAAGTATATAGCTTGATAAATTTTCATGAACTGAAAACACCCATTATTCAACACACAAGCCAAAAACAGGATATTACAAGTCCTCATCATAGCAGCCAAGATGGAGAACCACTGATCTGGCTGATGACCATTCAAATCTGTGAGATTTCAAAGAAAGGAGACATCTTTTCAGGATGGATGGGGGAGGATAGAGAGAAAACTTTTGTTCATTGCATGGAGGATGTGACATCTGAGACTGGGCTTGAAAGATGGCGGAATTTGGAGATACAGGTTTTGGGGAAATGTATAGATGTGTGAATGAAGGAAGATTGACAGGAAATCAATGTGATGTTTAGGGAACAAGGAATGGTTCAATTTGGTTGTACAGGAGAATGCTTGAGGTGAAGTGGAGTTAAAAATAGGGTGGAAAGTTGACTATTTATAAACAGGGCTAAGTTAGTATGGTAAAGAACATCACACATGACATAGCATTAAATTATTTCATTTATGGAACCAAGGTAAACTGCATGGTAGCGTATTTATGATTTTAGGGTTTTGTATTTGTAAGTCTGTATTTAACAATACAAGAAAAAACTATAATTAACATAAAGTATACATATGGTCTGGCACACTCACTTGGTAATACTTTATAAGGTTTTAAATATTCATTTACTCATTCTGAATAATTTACATGAAGCAATTTTCAAAAAAAATTAAAAAGCTATTAATTTTAACTTTCTTTTTTAGAAAAAGAGCCTCCAATCCTTATAATTTGTGCAATATTTTTAGATCTTCCAGTAGCACAAGAAGGGAATGAAAATCATTATTGTAAGCAAAGATAATCTTTTATTTCAGGTGTATATATGTACTCTGAATATAAAATTCATCATAATATAAATAATTATCCCTGTCACTTAAAAATGATAATTATCTCATTTACATATCTATGACTTTTAAAATGTATCATACTACTTCAATAAATTACATTCTGGATCATATCAGTATCTCTTCAAGAAAATGAAGTTAAATCTTTGTAGTAACCAGCAGCTTAATTTTCATTAGGCTAGCTATTTGATAATTAGTCATGCACCATAAATCAAATCGCCAAGTCTTCTTCTGGTTTCTTAATTGAAAATTATTGTTTCTTGGCTCTTTGGTTGAAAGTGCAGCAAGTGTGAGTGTGATCGATGTGGAATCCGGCACAAACAGTTTGAGACAGTCAGAACTTGATAGATCATTGCCCCGGAGGGGCTTGCAATGGTGGGTAGGCAGAAATCTCCAAATTAAAGATTTACTTTTAAAATTGCAAGTGCCAAGAAAGCTCTGGTGTATCCCATCCATCTCTACATTTTGGCCACTTTACTTTTTTCTTTTTTTCCATTTAAAAAAAATGTCAGTTAGAATCTACCCATTTGCACCAGTGACTGTGGAGATAATATAAGGTTATTGGAAAATCTAACTTCCTGTTTGGGATTAAAAAGATGAAAATATTCCTCATTAATGTCATAAACAAATATTGAATTTGTTGGTATTTTAAAATAATTTGAAAACATTGACTAAAAACACTCTACTCATCTGACAGCTAATCGGAGAGAACAGATGGCTACCCAAGTATTGCCCCCAGTCATGAAATCATTTCAAATATGATACTGTTGAAGCTAAATAAAAGACTTTGCAAGTAATAAGGAAAATATTGCTTCATTGAATGGCTGTAGCTTGTTGCCATTTTTCTTCTGACAATCTAGGAGGATTTGCAGGCAACTTTGGTCATGTTTGCAGTTCTTTAGTTAAGAACAGCCACGGGGTGTTCCAGCATTCATTTCTTGTTTCCTAGTGGCCTGGCAGCCAGGACCTGATGAGGCCCACAGCGGGGAGCACTGTGAAATGCACCATAAATTTCAATGTGTGAAGTCAAAAGAGCTAAAAAAAAATCTGGGCACAAGAACCAGAGTTAGAGTTTGAAAATTACCTGGGCAAATGCGCCCTGAAATAAATACAGCATTTTACCAGTTCCATGTATAAAGTGAAGTTGGGGGTGGGTGTTAAAGAGGGGTGCCTTGCCAATAGTGCATGAAGACTAACGTTGATATTTACTCCCGCATAATCACACCATTGTTATATGTTTTAGTTACATCGGCCCTTCTAGGTGGCACATTGAAATAATTTTGGTTGGTTTTGTGAAAGGAATTTAAATAAAGCTTTTTGATAAATTACGGTTCAGGCTAAAATAAGACTGAGCTAGAAAGCCTGTGGAGATATGATACCTAGCCATGAATTATATTTTAGAACTCAAGGAATCTTACCACCCTTCAAAGAAAATCCAAAAATAATGACATACATATATTTTACTATCTTTAAGACTTTGAACAAGTTGTTAAATCTCTTTAGACAAAAGGTATCTTAACTATAAAATAAGGAAATTGTGGTCATTGAACTCCAATACTTTTTCCTATTCTAACATTTTGTGATTTTGTGGAAAATTGGTATATGAGGCTAAATTCCTCATTCTTGATTATATTGGATTTTGCCTGGAGGAATAATTAGAATCCACACTCATTGGCATAACGTGTCTGTGTTTGTGTATGTAGTTAAGGTATGTGCAGATAGATTCACAAAGTAGCTGTATGAAGGCCTGATTCTATCAGTAGGTATGTTTCGTTTTACCAAGAGTGTGTTAAAAATTGTTGATAATTGCCAACATTTCAAAATCCAGAAATGTCACTTAGAAATCTGATTTCTGACTTTTTCTATACAACAGAAAATAAAGAAAAACATCTTTTTGCAAGAATATAATCACCTAGAACTGAATAGCAGTTTCTTTCTCTACAGATTACAATCTCTCCAATTCTAGTTTTCTTGTCTATGCAGAGGCTGGGTGTCAGTTACCATTTATCAGTGTTGTTGCCATGTTATACACTTGGGTCCACGTGGTCTCTTCACTTATTTATATTATGTATTGTGGTGGCCATGGCCAGGCCATGTGCAATGAAACCTCCAGTAGGCTTAGTGATAATACAGAATATATTATGCAAAATGTAAGTTAAGCACATTATTTTTCCCCCCCTGGAAATAAGGGAAGTGCTGGCATGCTTCTCTTCCAGCCACTCAAAAAAAAAAAAAAAAAAAAAGTGAGCCTGAGCCTGAGGTTCTAGAATTTGCTAATCTGCCTGGTTCCTCACCCTATGAGTACTGTCAAACCTGTTGAAATTTAGACAAAACTTTGAGGATCCAGGAAGGCAACAGGAGCTGTGTCTACTGAATTATACCTTTAATCTGATGAGTATCCTTTACATTCCTTGTTTGCTGAATCAATAGTAAACTGACATTAAAACAACTTCAATGGAGTTTGAGTCATGGTTCATGCCAGTCTTTGAACGTATACCAGTCATTGTAGACTCGTCCAACTCACCTAGTTGGCCAGTGTGTTCTAGGTACTATCTGGATTTTCTTCAGTTTGTGTTAGAGAGGTTAATAATTTTCTCTAGATTTTCATGCTTCTTTCTAAAAGAACCTTTCCAACTCTAGTAGTCTGAGAAGAGGCCATTCCCATGTACGAACTAAATGTCTCATGAGCACTGATCACAAAAGCTGACTTGACTGGGCCAATCAGATTCATTCTTCCAAGTAATGGGATTGAGACATGGAGACTGCACCACTTAGTTGGGGGAACTAAACTAGGTGATCCTCTGCATCCAAGGCTGATACTACCATCCTGGGAGGATACTGATGTGGCTATGAGAAAGCAGAGGAAGAGTCACAGGGGAAGACAGAGATAAGTCACAATGTGGCTCAGTGGAGCTATAATGTCTTTCTAGCAACTGTGTTCTGGGAGATTTCCTGTGATAAATTTCTTGGTGACTCACTGTTAAATATGAATGAAGAGCTAAGACTTTCCAGCATTTGAGCAAAGACTTAATTACAGTAATACAAAGGTCAAAACAAATCAAAAATGAGCTATAGAAAACTCCTAGAAGAAAGCATAGGCAAAATACTCTTTGACATAAATTGTAGAAATATTTTTTAAGATCTATTTCATAAAGCAAAGGAAATAAAAGCAAAAGTAAACAAATGGGACCTAATTAGACTTAAAAGCTTTTGCACAGCAAAGGAAACCATCGACAAAAGGAAAAGACAGCCTACTGAATGGAAGAAAATATTTGCTAATGATATAACCGTTATGTTTTGCATTTGAGCAGTTCAATTCAATAGCCACTAGCCACATGTGACTACTGTGCACTTGCAATGTGTCTGGTGGAACTGAGGAAGTGAATTTTTAATTTTAATTCTTTTAAATGTAAATAGCTAGCTCAGAACCTAGAGAAGTAGACAGTGGAGGTGCAGGAGGAGAAAGGTGGGAACTGAAGGAGTAAAGTTTTGAGTCAGTGCAAAAAATAGTACCTAAACCAGTGTGGAACAATGGCACTAGGAGAAAAAAGTATATATTTTCCATTGTTAGAGGAGGAAAAAGGAAAAGATGGAGTCACATGGAGTAAGTTAGTAGATGAGTGGGAAAATGAGGGCATTGTCATAACAATGAAGCATGAAGCAAAGATAAGAGGGAGGGAAGGAGGAACAGATGGATGTTTCAGGAGGGGCTATGTGGCTGATCGTATTTCTTATACATAAAGAGTCTATGAAAAAATACATAAAAATTATCTGACTATAGAGGGGGAAACTGGATGGATGGAAAGAGGGATAAGAAGAATTGTCACTTTATTTTCATTCTTTATTTTGCATTTTGAGCCCATGTAAATATATTACTCATTCAAAAATTAAAGTTTAAAATACTAGATAAGAAGAGTTAGAAATGAATTTATCAGATAATAATAAATAGGGAAATGCTGAGGACTCTGTAGACATTTCAGCTTTATAAGACACATGTTTTGTTTCTGTTTCTCTTTTTTAAAAAATGTGTATTTTCCAGTGCATATTATCATGGAAAATACTGATTCCATCTGCACAAAAATAACAAAAAGTTTTAGATAACAAGATATTTTGATGTAGTAATGCAGTTAAATAGATTTTATTTAATAAATCTATAGATTTATTATACATCTGTCATATATGCATATTTATATAAATCCATAGATTTATAGCTGTGTGGTCCTTGACGGGCACTGATGGGGGTGAGGATAGGATAGTGATTGTGGGTGGATCTAATAACATTAAACTGTTAAGTAGGTTATAGTTCTTTAGAAACTAGTTTTAAATAGTTTGGACACAACAACTGGGCCCTACTGACAACTAAACATAGTAGGGATATTCCATGGTATGTTTTGTATAAGTAGACATTGCCCAAGCCCCAAGTTTTTGGATAATGATAATGTGCTGTCAGAGAACTTTATGCCATTAAAAAAAATCATTCGGCTAAACTCTTAAAAGCAGGTTTTCTTCCAGTTTCCTGTTTCCTTGAAAAATTTTGTTTTCCTGTCACCTGAACAATCCTTCTTTGACTCATGTTTGCTAACACTTGGGACTCTATGTTCTATAGCAAAATAGCCCTGGTGGGCTCCCTGAAACTTGAACTAGGAACTGGGATCTCATAGCAAGATGACAAAAATGGAAAAGGGGAAAATGAATCCTGCTTAAGTTTGTACCTATTTTGCCCCCATTTTCAACAGAATGAGGCCTATGGGTATCACTTTGCCTTCTCATAGAGACTTAATCCATCAACCACCTTTTCTTCTTGCCTTCCAACTTTCTTGGAACTAAAATACACTGGCAGCCTGTTCATATGAGTGTCAAATGCAAGGCTCTATAACAAAAGATATATCTTAAATGCAAGAAAAATATAGAAAATCAAATGCCTTTGTGATCTTTATGTGTGGGATCTATGTATATTATATCAAAGAGGCTATTACATATTAAAATTAGATTTTATGGTGATCATTCTTCAAGTGTCTTCCACACAAAACCTCTGTACTGAACAATAAACATTCCTTCTTAATGAAACACATTGCTTAGCCTGTCATGATGCAGCCATACTCTTCTGTAAAGGCTCTACACATGGGTTTTTCTCAGCGTCCGTAGAAAAATGTGTCAAGAAACAAGCAGCAAGAACTGTGTCTGATTTTAAAGGACAGATTGCTTGGTTGTTCTGGGGGGTCTACCTTGTTCAGGGGAGAATTTTCCCCAAACTCAGTGAGCGATTCCCTTCATTTTTGTTCACAACTCCTAGAAGAAATGACACCACACCTTTTTGCTTTTAGACCAAAATAAATACATCCTGTTGAAAGAGTAATTCCAAATAACCTATTGTTATGAAGGTGAGAACATTTACTCATTTAATATTCGACCTGAAACATACCAGGGTATTAAGTAGAAATGCCTGGTATTTTAAGGACTTGCTTTCTACAGTAACCCAGTAGCGGAAGGGGATCACTCGCCTACTCTAGGCTATTGGCAGAAGGCACTTAAAATGAGATTGAGTATGAAAATGAAACCTAACACCAGCGGGTCTCTTCTGACCACTCTGCCTAATCTAATGTCCTTAAACTCTTCCCGTAAAGTCCTGCTGCTTTTCTGTTGTTTGATATTCTGACCATTTTTGAACGCTTGAACTCTGACAGAGGAGGGACTTGGAGAGGCTGTCATCTGATCTGTGTTAGCAGCAAAAGGAATAGCTTTCTCTCTAATAGCACTTCTCTCTGTTAAACAGTTGGTGGGAGATTAAAATGCTCTAGGTGGAGAAGACTGGTGAAAGTTCTGGGGACATCACTTTTTTGGGAGGGCTTGTCTGTATGTCAAGAAAACAAGCAGGGTTTATTTTTCCCCCTTTTCTTTGCTGAGGCACATTCATAATATTTCACTGCTTATTTATCCATTTTTATGATTTACTCCAAGTCAAAGGAGAATGAATTCCTGCTATGCTCCTATTTGGCCAGGATCATGGTTAGACTCTGACATTCTGAGTTCCAGCCATATTAATTTCTGGATAAAGGCTATAATCCTTCTCTCTTTGAAGCCCAAGGCTGATTTTTAGGCAACACTTCAAAAGCAGAGCACTACAAACACTGAATTACCACGATTGACTCAGCTTGCGTTAGTCTACATATGCCTTACATATTTGGTGACCCAACCAAACAATTTGATTTTGATACTAGAGAGTAAAAGAAAGTACCTTTCATTATCTAAAGAGTGATCTATAACTCCACGTGAGGTAGATTTCCCTGGTTGCTTAGAACACCTTAGAAATAGAAACACCTAAATCACTCTTTTCTTACACTAGAAAACACCATGTATGAAACTCCTCTCCTCTGTCTCTCTCTTTCATGTTTTGGCATGACATCATATAAACTATCAGTCTGAGTCCTCTATGATTAATGACAAAAGCCCATGTAGACAAGGCATTTCACACATTCTCAAATTATTATATCCCTTGTAAGTTCTTTTCAAAATAATTTTCAACATCAGCTGTGTAAAATTCAACCCAATATATATAAAACAATTGTAACTGAGATTTTAAAATAAGGAAGTATGAAGTATAAATGTTCTGTAAAAGACTAAACCAAAACGACAAATACACAAAAACTAAAAAAGCAACAACACAAAAAATAAAAAAACTCTCAAGTAAAATGGAAATCCATGACCAATATGGAACTCTTTGTTGGTGTCTATTTCACTTACAGCTTGTTTCTCTCTGGCTCTGTACTATAGGGACTTGCTCATATAGGATTTGCCAAGTATACTTAGTGTGCAATGTTTGAGAAAGATTAACAGTGTTGCAGATCAAAGGAGGACCCTGCTGCATGGTCTTAGGAGATTGTCATTCACTCCCATTATGGCTCATTTGCACAAGATTTTCATGTAATATGAGCCATTGTTTTGATGGCAGTGATTTGACATAAAGACAGGGCCAAACTGCATCTCAGCGTCCTCATCAGTCAGGCTGGGGGTATCTTGGTCCCAAAGAACTTGCCAATCATAAAAAGGCAACTGTTAGTTATGGATCAGCCCTCCCCCTCCACTGTCCTCTGCCCCCCACCTCCTTGTTTTCTAAGGTGGAAAACTTCTTGAATGTTCATGGATACCATAAACCTCAGACAATGCTTACTTGTGCTAGATTAGATACAGTTTAACCAGACAAAGTTTCAGATACCCTATTCAAAAGAGAAAGTTATGAGCCATTTTAGTGAACTGCTTTTTCTTCTTGTGCTTTCTGCCATGCTTATTTTGATTTTAAAATAACTTGAAGTGGTGAAAAGTTCTGCCTGAGCTAAACTCAAAACTTTTCTTTAAGCTATATTTATGTTCTTCTAGTGATTTCGTTTAGTGGATATGCATGGAATATATATTTCCATATACTAGTCACTAATGTTCTCTCCCTCTTTCTTTCTGCAAGTTAAATTTAAAAGAAAAAGGGAGATGCTACTGCCTCTTTGATAGTGACTGATAATATAAGTGAAAAAGAAATATTCAGTCAAAGTCTGGATCATTTCAAATGTAACTTTATTTAACTAGAGAGAATATCCTTTTCTTAACTCTATTCAGCATATATCACATATAATATAAAAAATACTAAATATATAAAATATGTAAAAAATACATTTAGATGTAGCAAATATATAACTATGGAAAGAAAACTTTTGAAATGGTTGATTCTAAGTATTACATTAAATGTAGAGAATTAAGAATGAAAACTACATTAGAATAATATAATCTATTTTTAGTGTCTGGCTAGAGTTTTCTAAGTTAATGCATTTTAAATCTGGAATTGTAACGCTTATATAGCATTTGCCATTTCTGGTAAAGTGCTGGTTTGTTATAAGTAACATTTATTCAATGCCTTCTATACAAAGATGCATTCAAATTTTTAGATTTTAAAAACTGATTTTTTAAGTTATAACAACGTCTTACCTAAATTTTGTGTTTAGAACAAGACTGACTATGATTTGCTTGGTTTTTTTAAAATCTATTTTTAAATTCTTTACAGCAACCATATGTTATAGAACAAAAGAATTGAACTCAAATGATTTCATGATATTGAGGAAAATGTTTAAAACTCAGAGAAATCACTATTATATACTTATTTTAAAACATTTTGTAAAAATAGGAGTGAATATGAATTTTTATTTTAAAATTATTTTTCTCTGCTCAATCTTAATCAATTAATGAAAGAAGTATTATATTTTTCATATACTCAAGATAAACTTTTACATTTTAGGACTGCATTAAAAGTTAACCAAAAAGAAGCTAGCATGCTCAGTGATATATTTTTAAAATATATACTAACTTAGAAAAATAATTAACAGAAATAACCATAGAAATTAAAAATGAGTTAGAACATTTCCCCCAAGTTTTTAGTTTGAAGAATTTCAAATATAGAAAATGTTGGCAACACAATTTAACAAACACTTGCAAGTCCCCCACCCAGAAGCAGCAACTATTAACACTTTTGCCATTTACTTCTTTTTTCCCTGAGCCATTTGAAAATGACACCCCTAGATTTTTCAGCATGCGTCTCCTGAGTCACAAGACCATTCTTTTTACATAATTATACTACCAAAAAGTTGAAATATTCATATAATATCTAGTAACCAGGATGTTTAAAATGAATTAAAGTTTCACTAGAACTCAGGGATGTTTAAAAATACACATATCCTTCATGTCAAATGCAACGACTTTAATGATCAATTACATGAACAGCTACTTTAAATTTAAATTCAGGCTTTACACGTTAATACTTCCATTGTAATTTATAGGCAGGTTTTGAAAAACAAATACTAAACTATTAGCTGAATGTGTTTTGCTTTAGGAAACACTTTCAAAATACATGAACAACAGCGCCCTCTACATGTGGATAGCACATGATGAAAAAGATTTCACTGGTTGAGCAAAGGAGCATTTTAACAATAATCACTGTGGGTTTGGGGACAAATGATGTGATTGTAATACATTACAAAATTGCACGGTAATCTCTCATATGAGTTTACAGTATTTTAAACCATTGATTTAGTATGGGAAATCAAAATCTGGAAATTCAATATTGTACCATTCAGCAAACAAACTGACAGAAATAATAGTCAAGAGGAAATAGAAAGCTCTCTAGGAGATTATATAAAGCTGCTTCAAAAATAAACTTAATCATATTATTTAATAGGTTTTCAGAAATTAGTTGTGAGTAGTTAAAATCATATTATTTTCCTTTCTTGCTTATATAAATAAGACGTTGTGATGTTTTCAAATTTGGAAATGGACTGAAGGTTTTTAAAAAGTCCTTTATAGTTTTCAGTATCCAAATATTGAAGAAACGACAGACTTAGAATCTAGCATTTAATACGTTTGCTTGAAATAAAATAAAATAAATTTGTGTTTAAGTAAGTTCTTTTGAAGATTCTTTTTCAGATTAAGTCATAATAAAGTTGATATGAAATTATAAAGACATAAAAATATAATCAGTCATCTTATATGTAGACCCTCATGTCTGTAATTAATTAGCAAAACTATCCCCCAAACAATTAGAATATCATCCTTTAAATAATTCAGAAGGGAAAAATTATGCACATATGTTATACATTTAAGAAAATTATAACTGATTTTGTATAGCATAGAATAAAAATTTTAAATATATTTGCAATTCCTTTTTCTACCTATAAACTCTTTATTTTATGCCACCTAAATTTTAATTTCTCTCAATAGACAACTCAGTTAAAAAAAATGTGTTTAATAGCAATAAAATCAATCTAATAGATTGGCATTTGAAAGGTTTACTTTTCTGTTTAGTTTTGTTTTCTTAGTGCAACTTTTTCACTTAAGAAAAATGATGCTTATTTTAAAAATAATATTTTCCTTAAATGTATTCTTTTACACACAAGTTTGATACTGCTTCACTGTGAAACTTTGAGGGCAACTTAAATACTAGTCTAAAGTAAAAATCTTTCAGTGAATTATTTGTAAGCTCTTAGTTGGCAAAGAACAGATTAAGATAGGTAAAAATCAGAAACATATTGTGTTAACTCTCATCAATTTAAAGCAAGCGTTTCAATGTCTAAGTCACTTCATTTTAATAGAAAGCAACATAAAAATTAGAAATGAATAATTAACAAACACATATCTATGTTTTAAAGAGTCAACCACTAAACTAACTAAAATAAACTCCTGCAGACTGCTTTGTGCATTTTAAGTTACAGCAAACCTGAATAATTATATAGCTTGTGAGAAGAAAAGAATGCTCTTTGAGATGATTCCTTTAGTCTTTTCCTTTGCTTAAGGTGCCATGAAACATCCTACAGCATGCTCTAAATTTATAAAGACAAAGTGCCAGTGACTCTGGGGATCATCTTGTTCGTTTTAAGAACAAATTAAAACAGTGAAAGAATGGTGCAAATAATTGTTTCATATGTTCTTTGCTTGTGACTGCTGTAATCATCGGGCCTGATTTACAAATGTAGACTTGAAGGTTCCTCAGCTTCCTGCAGGGTAGGAGACTGTTACTTTGGCACTCACCCTCTCACCCTTGTAATCACCACTCAGAACTGTGCCTTGGTACTTCCAATTCCCAGTGTCTTGATTGAACACCTCATTCTGTGCTAACAAGGTGTTCAAGGTATTTGAACAGGGGCTTCAGTCAGAAAATTGTTATTGGTTTTGCTCATTAAGAGTTGCTGTACTTGTTTTGGTAATTTGGTAACTGTCTAAATTGCAAGTTGGTTTTTTCTGCCTTCAGCTTATAAAAGGATGTTAAATTTAAGACAGTAACGGTGTTCTGTTTCAATATTAACAAGGGAAGTTGAGTGCTGTCTAGATTATGATGCAGTAGTTTTCACAAAATTAATAAAATTATTTTGAATGTCTAGGTTTATTCCTGAGTTATTTTCAAGACATGATTAAAAAGGAAAGTTGAAGATAAAATTTTTCACAGGATGCACCTATGAAATAGCTAAGATTTTCTAGAAGCTTAAAAGATAAAGAGCAACAAAAATGATTTCTTTAAAAACATGAGAAAGTATAGGGTTATGACAGTGCTTCTAAATACTTTGTTAAAATAAAATTGATTAATTCTATTTTTGACACCTACTCTGTTTCTATAAATATATAAGTATATCTTTAAAAAAACACATGTAGCCTATTTTATTTTTAAGAAAATATGTTGATTTACTTTATTTGCCATTAGAATGACTTTTTATGATCATAATTGCAAAGCCCATTTAATACAAAGATAGGCAACTTTAATAGATATATTTTTCTACTGAATGGTTATTTAAAAAATAATTGAAGATATGATCTGAATGCTTGAATTTGACTTTTCCAAATATACATAAAAATCCTGAGAACATTTTTCATGAGTTTAATTGCAGTCGCCTCTATGAAAATGGCCCTGACAATGACAAATTCTTTTACTTACATAATCCATTTTTTAATATTTCTATACTTTATAAAAGATACATTTCCCAAGAGGAATTAAGAAAAAAGTCAATATTTATATATCTTTTGGTTTAGTTTAAAACCTGTGATTTACTTTATCCATTCAGATTTAAAAGGGAGAGCATTTCTGAAAAGAGTTTTTCTTACACATTCTCTATTTGTTTCTTTCATAATCATGAAAGGCTTTACTAAGTTTGGCAGCAATATCTGCAGGGATTTATTTTAAATTACTTTTAGTGATTTGGACAGTTGCCATTTTATCATAGAGATGAAAAGGTGGGAGATGAGATTCAGCTGAGGATGGAAGTTTTTCCCCTATACAGAGCAAAGGGCTATTTTAAAGTGATTTATGTGGCAGTTTTCTTCTGTGTCACCATTATGTCCCTGCTGCCTGAGTGTGACAGCGCGGTGCTTGCTAACATTTTGGTAATAATTTATTGGGATGAGATTTTTTTGCCTGGAGTTCAGCCTGCAATCCTTTTAACACTCTGCTAAAAGGCGTAAGTTCTCTACAGGCTTATTTATTTTTCACTTTGGAACTGTGCACTCACACAAAAACCTGCCTACATAAATCTGCAACTTTTCTTTTTGAATTGGAAGTTGAATACAGACCATGACTTGTGCATATAAAAAAATGCAGAAATAATGCCCCCCTACTGTGTAAGTATTTTTGTTTTTCATGAATCAAGCCCAAAGTTATTTAAATTAATTCTAGTCTCATCATGGTAATAGAATATCATTTTTTTGCCTCTTAAAAATACTAATGCATGGATGTAATTTTACTGGTTACTCGACCAAGTTTTTCACACATTTTAAAATTCTCTAACACAAAGAAAAAAACCTATGGCTATAGTTTCATGTTAACAGGCTTTAATAAATCAATATGAAAATATAATTTTTGATGTTTACAAAGCATTATATTTTCATTATATCTTTGAAAATCTAGAAAACAAAGAATTTACGGGGTTTTTTTCTATGTGTTTACATTGAAAGCTGTGCAGCTGATTAATCAATGAGGAAACTTCTGAAATCGTGTCCTTTGGAGCTAGGGGTTATGATTTAGCAATTCTATTGCACATCTAAGCTGGATACATTTGCTTGAAAATAAAGGCTCTGATTTCCCCCTATGTCTGGCCATAAACATAGGCAGGTTAAAAATATAGTTTATTTTACTAGACCTAGTTTTAGTTATAAGTGAAAAATAAATTAGTGGGTTTTTTTTCCAATACTGAAATCTTCAACACCTAATTTAATTGATCTTTCCAGTTGTTTGACACTGCAGAGATTTCAATATGCCCATGAATGTATTAGAATGATTTTTGCTAATATTAGTGGCAAGTAGTCAGAGATTGGATTTGTTTTTTTAATCTTGGGGGTAAAACAACAGATTCCTGCTTGGAAAATACCACTGACTTTCATAGTCTTGTATCTGTAATTAGGATATTATCAAGCCATAAACTGAAGAGATAAATGTTAAGTGGTAGAGATTCCAAGCTTCTAAAATTACTTTTGGAGTTTTCTATTGTAGTGTGATTTTCTTGACAAAACTAAGTACTGCTACTTCAAAGAAGATAAAATTGTTTTACAATGCTTTGGCTAAATGATATCAATGTATGTAGTCAATTTAGGTAATTGGTTTCTATATGTGGTCCTGAGAATCACTCAAAATTTGTCTATGTTCCTTGTGTGGACAAAACTGTTATGGAATACAGTAAAAGAAACTATTATTTAGCTAGTTATTTTAAAAATATTTTGACTAGGCATGTTAGCATTAGTTGTAACTTTAAATGATGCTGAATGTACTTTTACCATTATAAGATAGGGCTGGCTCCACAAAGGGAACACTTTTTATTTTCTTTTTTTGTGGAGGGGGAGGTGAGAGCCTAACTTTGCATGTGTCTCAGTGCTTAATGTATTGTTTGTTTTTAATAATTGCTGAAGTGCATGCTCAGAGTTTGCACTCTAATTTCTATGAGAATGTAATGCACTTATTACTTTAAAGGCTAGTATCACACTGTGAAAAGACAGTGAGCACTGAGATGCTTATTGTTATCAGTTTTGTTTATGTTATACTCAGATGTCTTACATCTTAAGTCATGATTATGGTAAGAAATCTAATGATGTGGCTCACTAATCTACAGAGAAGACAAAATTTGATTTCAATATAATAGTATAAAGAATTGTCTTTTAAGTGACTAAAATATGATGCATTTCTAAGCCTGTAAACATTTTGTCTAGAGTGAATTTATTCTAGTGTTTGAGAAAGCTGGCTTCATGTTGATGTTTAGGGGAATTCACATTTGCTTTATTTTGTCTATCACTGCTATTCAAATGTGAAAATAGATGTCAGTGTTGGAAGGGATGTTAAATGTTGATTTGCAAACGGGCAAAATTTGATACAGAGTTAAGGCAAACTTGTATATAAGTCTTCTTTATAGAACTTGAATTTTAGAGTCAGAGACTTTTTGGTTAAATTTTTCCAAGGGCTTCATTTTAAAGATAAGGAAGTTGAAGGCCTGAGAATTTCAGGATTTTTCCCAAAGTCCCACAGACAGTTAGCAGTCCCAGGACTAGAATACGAGTTCCCTACTTCCTAGGCCAGTATTCTTTCCATCCCCCCAGCCCGTTCAGTCACATCAAAATTAATACCTACTTGAATGGTTGTATTGAATAGAAAACTAGCAGTTGTGCTGACTTGGAATCACTGAACTATTGAAGATGATTTGATCCTACTCATTGTGCATTCGTTACTTGTTAAAACACATTTAAATCATTCTTATGAACTAACTCGTGGTGCAAAGATTAGAAACAGGATGACAAGATGAAGTTTTGCTAAAAAGACTAGGAAATTTGGAAAACAGATTACTTGTGCCTTTTACTGAAGTTATCCTGAATATGAGAAGTATTGAAAGAAGACATTTATATATGCTTGATGCTGAGCTGTTTTCATGGTATTACTATGCCAATGGAGATGGTACATATTTTAGAGAAAATATCTAAGTGTGCATGTATAGGTATACATGTAGTTGAGTGTATGGTATATGAGTAGTTGAAGTTGGGTTGGGTATGTTCTTGTGGATATTGTGTTCATCTGTTAGTTTCTATGCTACTATCTAGAAACCACCCACAAAAGTTATGACTTAGTTGTAGGAAACAAGTGTCTGGGATCCAGCCAATCAATGAGGACTGTTACATGATTATATAATATGGTGGTATAGTCTAAGTCAAGGGGAATAAAGATAGGAGAGCTATGATACAATCAGAGATGATCAGGGACCAGTGGAGGTAAATGTTATGAAAAACCTTGAAGGATATATAGGAGATCATTATACTAATGAGGACTATAGAGAAGGTTATCATAATGAGAACTCACCATATTTTCTGGCCTACTGGAATATTCTCTGTGTTTTGGTATGCAGTATGCTTTCTCATCTCTGTGAATTTTCTCATTCTCCTCTTTCTACTTAAAATACACTTGTTCTACCAGAAAAATGCCCATTCATTCTTCAAAACCTGACTGGAGTGATACTGCAGCTCTTTAGCTCTCTTGGACTTTCTCATGCCTCAGTCAAAATTAAATGCTTTCTAACATACTACACATTACGTTGTATTCTAAATTACAAGAGTAATAAATGCTAATTTAGAAAATAAGCATTCATGATCCTGCCACCAGAGAAAACCATTTTCACATTTTGATATTTTTTTTCACGAAAAATACACACACATGCTCATATATACATGCTATTTACACATTACATATATTCATATATAGTTAAGGTTATACTAGTCATACATTTTTTATCCAATTTATACAATTTTTAAAGTGTTTTTGTTCACTTAATATCATATTGGGAGTATTTGCCCTTAGAATTGTCTTCTTTATTTTGGCAATACCCAAAATCCTCTTTGAATTGAACAGATGTGGGTGTTAGAAAGAAAACTGGAGGAGGTTGAGAGAAGACAAACTGGAGGGAAATTAGTTATTATAGTGTTTCAGGCAAGAGCCAATAAAGGATGAAGCCAGGGTAATGGGAGTGGGGAGCAGAGAGGGTAAGGACTGAGTCATGTTGAATGTGCTAGAGAGAGGTCAAGTGAGGTGAGGATCTCAAAGGTGCCCCTGAACATGACAATTAGTAAATTGTTAGTAATGCTGGTGAAAATAGTTTAAGAGAAGTAGAGGGGCAGGAGGAAGATAGCCTGGATAAAGGAGCAAATGAAAGATGAGAAGTTAGATGCTACAGTATGGATTCTCCCCCAAGGATTTTGGCAGAAGGGAAAAAGATAAATAATATAGAAGCTTGAGGGGGAGGCAGGGACCTGTGAGGTCTTTGTTACTTTCGCTCTTTAAGAAAATAATAATCACATTTGGGTTCAAAGTGGCAGAAACCAATGAAGAGTGGGGAAATGGAGGATGCACAGGAGATAGAAGGTAATTTGCAGAACGATACCCCAAGGATGCAGAAGGGATAGAACACAGAGTAAATCTGCCTATTTATAATCCAAGCCTTTTAATATTTGTATCTATATATCTCAGAATTTTGAAATTGAACATATGACAGAAATATTTGTCATGAGAAATTTTTATTTGGCTATGAATAAGGGCTATGTGATTTGACTGAGCAGTCAATATGGAGGTTCTAGTGCAAATACTCAGGCTGAATGAGACCTGGCATGTTTGAGGAAGAACAAGGCTTCCAGTTCTGAAGCATAGTGAGTGAGAGGAAAATAGAGAAGAAGTAAAGAATTAACACGTGGCCACATTTGGTAGTATAGAGGGGCTAATTTCCTCATCTTGAGTAGGGCACAATTAAGATGTCATCAAAAACTTCACAACAAGAAATAGAAGTTGATTATGTTACTTAAAGTTTACTCACTAATTATATTATGTAAATAATAGAAAGTTACAAAAGCAAACAATAGAGAAAATTAATTTAACAAATATTACTAATAGGGGAAAATAAGCTACAACTAAGTTCCTTAGCTTTCAAAGCTGTCTGTAAATATATGTAAAATAATAAATGATGAGAAACAAGTATAAGCATTTTATTTAGATTCATGGTTTTGAACAAGTAAAAGAATAAAGTTTAGATTGGGGGTTTAAGATAGCCAGGTAGGAAGATCATGAACTCATCTCGTACCATGGACAAACCAAATCTACAGTAACATATGGAATAATTCTCTCTAAAAAAGAACTGAAAACTAGCTGAACTCTTCCTCCACAACAAAGAACCACAGTGAGATGGGTAGGAGAGGCAGAGACATAGTGTTTCCAAAAACCCCACCCCCAGAATTGCAACTCAACATCTGGGAGAGATCTCACAAGTCTGGAGCTCCTTTTGGAAAAGAGAAGTGTTTGTGCCGCACATCAGGAACCCCAATGCTTGGGACTTGCACCAGACATATGTGCCTCCAAAGGTCTGGTTTAGAAAGCCAATGGATTTACATCCGAGAGACCCAACGGGATGTAGTGAACTGAGATTCTCCTTTTAAAGAGCTCATGTGCGGTTTCAGTCACCAATTGACCCAGTGCAAAAGCAGTAGTTTGAAAACTGGACTATATGTGGAGACTCATTTGTTAATCTTAAAGCATCTGCTGGAAGGGCAGGGTTGCCACTCATCTAAATGCTTTGGATGTGCTCTCAGGGAATGTACACAGGGATACACTATCCTTGTGCACTCCCTTGGCCTTGCTACAGCTCAGTGATACCTCCCAGAAAGGGGCTTACACACTCAGCTAGAGCCCAAATTCTGCATACGAAGGGATACCTCCAGATGCCCTGCTCTGGAGGCCAGTAAGATTTTTAATTTTAGCCCCACAGGACTATATATATTTGCATACTTTAAAAGCTGCCACCTGAGGGTCTGGCTTCCAATCAGCCTGAAACTAGGTACTAAATGAAGTCCCTCTCCTTGTAACACTGATAAGTTTTGGCACACCTTCAACAATGGGAACCTGTTAAGAATAAATCAGGCTGCTTAGATAATCACAAAGATACAAGAGACAACCAAGAGCTAGGGCAAATTTGAACAATAAGATTCATTAACCACACAAGGCTACTCCTTCAAGACTGGAAAAAGTAGCTGTTTTGCCTAATATATAAAAATAAAGAGTCAAACAAAATGGAATAAGAGAAATATGTTCCAAATTAAAGAACAAGATAAAGCCTCAGAAAAAAACTTTAATGAAAAGGAGATAAGTAATCTACCTGATGAAGAATTCAAAGTAATGGCCATAAAGATGCTCACCAAACAAGGGAGAAGAATGGATGAACACAGTGAGAATTTCAATTAGAGATAGAAAATATAAAAAAGTACCAAGCACACTTGGTATGAAGTCATAGAGCAGAAGAATACAATAACTAAACTGAAAAATACACTAGAGGGATTAAACATCAGTCTAGACAAAGTATCATAAGAGACTACTGTGGGAGGACCTTCAAGACGGTGGAGGATTAAGACATGGAGATCAACTTTTCCCCCACAAATACATCAAAAATACATCTACAAGAGGAACAACTCCTACAGAACACCTACTGAATGTTGGCAGAAGACCTCAGACTTCCCAAAAGGCAAGAAACTCCCCACCTACCTAGCTGTGTGGCTGACAGTGTCTTGGTGCTCTGGACCGGTGTCAGGCCTGAGCCTCTGAGGTGTGAGAGCTGAGTTAAGGACATTGGACCACCAGAGACCTCCTCACATAATATCAAATGGTGAAAGCTCTCCCAGAGATCTCCACCTCAATACTAACCTCCACTCGATGACCAGCAAGCTACAGTGCTGGACACCCCCTACCAAACAACTAGCAAGACAGGAACACAAACCCACCCATTAGCAGAGAGGATGCCTAAAATCATAATAAGTTTACAGATACACCAAAACACACCAATGGACATGGTCCTGCCCACCAGAAAGAAAAGATCCAGCCTCATCCACCAGAACACAGGCACTAGTCCCCTCCAACACGAAGCCTACAAAACCCAGTGAACCAACCTTACTGGGGGCAGACGCCAAAAACAACAGGAACTATGAACCTGAAGCCAGAGAAAAGGAGACCCCCAAATGCAATAAGTTAAGCAAAATAAGAAGACAGAAAAATACACAGCAGATGAAGGAGCAAGGTAAAAACTCACCAGACCGAACAAATGATGAGGAAATAGGCAGTCTACCTGAAAAAGAATTCAGAGTAATGACAGTAAAGATGGTCCAAAATCTTGGAAATAGAATGGAGAAAATAAAAGAAACGGTTAACAAAGACCTAGAGGAACTAAAGACCAAACAAATAATGATGAACAGCACAATAAATGAAATGAAAAATTCTCTAGAAGGAATCAATAGCAGAATAATTGAGTAAGAAGAACGGATAAGTGACCTGGAAGATAAAATAGTGGAAATAACTACTGCAGAGCAGAAAAAAGAATGAAAAGAATTGAGGACAATGTCAGAGACATCTGGGACAACATTAAATGCACCAACATTCGAATTATGTGAGTCCCAGAAGAAGAGAAAAAGAAAGGGACTGAGAAAATATTTGAATAGATTATAGTTGAAAACTTCCCTAATATGGGAAAGGAAATAGTTAGTCAAGTCCACTAAGCATACAGAGTCCCATACAAGATAAATCCAAGGAGAAACATGCCAAGACACTTATTAATTGAACTATCAAAAATTAAATGCAAAGAAAACATATTAAAAGCAGCAAGGGGGAAAAAAACATATAATACACAAGGGAATCCCCATAAGGTTAACAGCTGACCTTTCAGCAGAAACTCTGCAAGCCAGAAGGGAGTGGCAGGACATATTTGAAGTGATGAAAGGGGAAAACCTACAACCAAGATTACTCTACCCAGCAAGGATCTCTTTCAGATTTGACAGAGAAACTAAAACCTTTACAGACAAGCAAAAGCTAAGAGAATTCAGCACCACCAAACCAGCTTTACAACAAATGCTAAAGGAACTTCTCTAGGCAGGAAACACAAGAGAAGGAAAAGACCTGCAATAACAAACCCAAAACAATTAAGAAAATGGTAATGGGAACATACATATTGATAATTACCTTAACATAAATGGATTAAATGCTCCAACCAAAAAACATAGACTGGCTGAATGGATACAAAAACAAGACCCATATATATGCTGTCTACAAGAGACCCACTTCAGACCTAGGGACACATACAGACTGAAAGTGAGGGGATGGAAAAGGATATTCCATGCAAATGGAAATCAAAAGAAAGCTGGAGTAGCAATTCTCATATCAGACAAAATAGACTTTAAAATAAAGACTCTTACAAGAGACAAAGAAGGACCCTATATAATGATCAAGGGATCAATCCAAGAAGAGGATATAACAATTGTAAATATTTATGCACCCAACATAAAAGCACCTCAATACATAAGGCAAATGCTAACAGCCATAAAAGGGGAAAGTGACAGTAACACAATCATAGTAGGGCACTAACATCTCACTTTCACCAACGGACAGATCATCCAAAATGAAAATAAAGAAACACAAGCTTTAAATGATACATTAAACAAGATTGACTTAATTGATATTTATAGGACATTCCATCCAAAACCAGCAGAATACATTGAAGTGCTCATGGAACATTCTCCAGGATAGATCATATCTTGGGTCACAAATCAAGCCTCAGTAAATTTAAGAAAACTAAAGTATCAAGTATCTTTTCCACAATGCTATGAGACTATATATAAATTACAGGAAAAGAAACTGTAAAAAATACAAACACATGAAGGCTAAACAGTACACTACTAAATAACAAAGAGATCACTGAAGAAATCAAAGAGGAAATCAAGAAATACCTAGAAACAAATGACAATGAAAACACGATGACCTAAAACCTATGGGATGCAGCAAAAGCAGTTCTAAGAGGGAAGTTTATAGCAATACAATCCTACCTCAAGAAACAAGAAACATCTCAAATAAACAACCTAACCTTAAACCTAAATCAATTAGAGAAAGAAGAACAAAACACCCCAAAGTTAGCAGAAGGAAAGATATCATAAAGATCAGATCAGAACTAAATGGAAAAGAAATGAAGGAACTGATAGCAAAAATCAATAAAACTAAAAGCTGGTTCTTTGAGAAGATAAAGAAAATTGATAAACCATTAGACAGACTCATCAAGAAAAAAAGGGAGAAGACTCAAATCAATAGAGTTAGAAATGAAAAAGGAGAAGTAACAACTGACACTGCAGAAATACAAAGGATCATGAGGGATTACTACAAGCAACTATAAGCCAATAAAATGGACAACCTGGAAGAAATGGACAAATTCTTAGAAATGCACAACATTCCGAGACTGAAACAGGAAGAAATAGAAAATATAAACAGACCAATCACAAGCACTGAAATTGAAACTGTGATTAAAAATCTTCCAACAAACAAAAGCCCAGGACCAGATGGCTTAACAGGTGAACTCCACCAAACATTTAGAGAAGAGCTAACACCCATTCTTCTCAAACTCTTCCAAAATATAGCAGAGGGAGGAACACTCCCAAACTCATTCTATGAGGCCACCATCACCCTGATACCAAAACCAGACAAAGATGTCATGAAGAAAGAAAACTACGGGCCAATATCACTGATGAACATAGATGCAAAAATCCTCAACAATATACTATCAAACAGAATCCAACAGCCATTTAGAGGATCATACATCATGATCAAGTGGGATTTATCCCAGGAATCCAAGGATTCTTCAGTATATGCAAATCAATCAGTGTCATAAACCATATTAAGAAACTGAAGGAGAAAAACCATATGATCATCTCAATAGATGCAGAAAAGGCTTTTGACAAAATTCAACACCCATTTATGATAAAAACCCTCCAGAAAATAGGCATAGATGGAACTTTTTTCAACATAATGAAGGCCATATATGACAAACCCACAGCCAACATTGTTCTCAATGGTGAAAAACTGAAAGCATTTCCACTAAGATCAGGAACAAGACAAGGTTGCCCACTCTTACCACTACTATTCAACATAGTTTGGAAGTTTTAGCCACAGCAATCAGAGAAGAAAATGAAATAAAAGGAACACAAATTGGAAAAGAAGAAGTAAAACTGTCACTGTTTGCAGATGACATGATACTATACATAGGGAATCTTAAAGATGCTACCTGAAAACTACTAGAGCTAATCAATGAATTTGGTAAAGTAGCAGGATACAAAATTAATGCACAGAAATCTCTTGCATTCCTATACACTAATGATGAAAAATCTGAAAGAGAAATTAAGGAAACACTCCCATTTACCATTTCAACAAAAAGTATAAAATACCTAGGAATAAACCTACCTAAGGAGACAAAAGATCTGTATGAAGAAAACTATAAGACACAGGTGAAAGAAATTAAAGATGATACAACCAAATGGTGAGAGATACCATGTTCTTGGATTGGAAGAATCAACATTGTGAAAATGACTCTACTACCCATAGGAATCTACATATTCAATTCAATCCCTATCAAAGTACCAACGGCATTTTTCACAGAACTAGAACAAAAAAATGTTGCAATTTGTATGGAAACACAAAAGACCCCAAATAGCCAAAGCAATCTTGAGAAAGAAAAAAGGAGCTGGAGGAATCAGGCTCCCTGACTTCAGACTATACTACAAAGCTGCAGTAATCAAGACAGTATGGTACTGATACTAAAACAGAAATATACATCAATGGAACAGTATATAAAGCCCAGAAATAAACCCACACACATATGGTCACCTTATCTTTGATAAAGGAGGCAAGGATATACCATGGAGAAAAGACAGCCTCTTCAATAAGTGGTGCTGGGAAAACTGGACAGCTACATGTAAAGAATGAGATTAGAACACTCCCTAACACCATACATAAAAATAAACTCAAAATGGATTAAAGACCTAAATGTTAGGCCAGACACTATCAAACTCTTAGAGGAAAACATAGGCAGAACACTCTATGACATAAATCACAGCAAGATCCTTTTTGACCCACCTCCTAGAGAAATGGAAATAAAAATAAACAAATGCGACCTAATGAAACTTCAAAGCTTTTACACAGCAAAGGAAACCATAAACAAGACGAAAAGACAACCCTCAGAATGGGACAAAATATTTGCAAATGAAGCAACTGACAAAGGATTAATCTCCAAAATATAGAAGCAGCTCATGCAGCTCAATATCAAAAAAACAAACAACCCAATCCAAAAATGGCAGAAGACCTAAATAGACATTTCCCCAAAGAAGATTATAGATTTCCAATAAACACATGAAAAGATGCTCATCATCACTAATCATTAGAGAATGCAAATCAAAACTATAATGAGGTATCACCTTACACCAGTCAGAATGACCATCATCAAAATATCTACAAACAATAAATGCTGGAGAGGTTGTGGAGAAAAGGGAACCCTCTTGCATGTTGGTGGGAATGTAGATTGATACAGCCACTATTGAGGACAGTATGGAGGTTCCTTAAAAAACTAAAAATAGAACTACCATATGACCCAGCAATTCTACTACTGGGCATATACCCTGAGAAAACCATAATTCAAAAAGATTCATGTACCAGAATGTTCATTTCAGCACTATTTGCAATAGCCAGGACATGGAAGCAACCTAAGTGTCCATCGACAGATGAATGGATAAAGAAGATGTAGCACATATATACAATGGAATATTACTCAGTCACAAAAAGAAACGAAGTTCAGTTATTTGTAGTGAGGTGGATGGACCTAGAGACTGTGATACAGAGTGAAGTAAGTCAGAAAGAGAAAAACTAATACTGTATACTAACACACATATATGGAATCTAAAAAAGAAATACATTCTGACGAATCTAGGGGCAGGACAGGCATAAAGACACAGACATAGAGAATGGACTTGAGGACACGGGGAGGGGGAAGTGTAAGCTGGACTGAAGTGAGAGAGTGGCATGGACATATATACACTACCAAATGTAAAATAGATAGCTAGTGGGAAGCAGCCACATAGCACCGGGAGATCAGCTTGGTGCTTTGTGACCACCTAGAGGGATGGGATAGGGAGGGTGGGAGGGAGACACAAGAGGGAGGAGATATGGGGATATATGTACACATATAGCTGATTCACTTTGTTATACAGCAGAAACTAACACACCATTGTAAAGCAATTATACTCCAATAAAGATGTTAAAAAAAAAAGAGAGACTACTATAAACAATTATACACCAACAAATTGGACAACCTAGAAGAAATAGACAAATTCTTAGAATTATACTATCTTCCAAGACTCAATCAGGAAGAAATAGAAAATCTGAGTATAACAATTACTAGTAAGGAGATTGAATTAGTAATCAAAAAAATCCCTATAAGCATACGTTCTTGACAATATAATTTTACTCATTAACTCTACCAAACATTCAAAGATTTGCTACCTCTCCTTAACCAAGGAGGTGAAAGACCTGTACCCTGAAAACTGTGTCATTGATGAAAGAAATTGAAGAAGACACAAAGAAATGGAAAGATATTCCATGTTCTTGGATTGGAAGAACTGATATTATTAACATGGTATGTTACCCAAAGTAGTATGCAGATTCAATGCAACCCCTATCAAAATTCCAGTGACATTTTTCATTGAACAATGAAACTGTTCAAATGAAACAGAACAAGCATTTCAAAAATTTATATGGCATCAGAAAATATCCTGAATAGCTAAACCAGTCTTGAGAAAAGAAAGAACAAATCTGGAGGCATCACTCTCCCTGATTTCAAACTAAATTACAGAGCTATAGTAATCAAAACAATACAGTATTGGCATAAAAACAGACACATAGATCAATGGAACAGAAAAGAGAACCTAGAATTAACCTCATGCATATATGATCAGTTAATTTATGACAAAGGAGGCAAGAATATACAATGGGAAAAGGACAGGCTCTTTAATAAATGGTAGTAGGAAAACTGGACAGCTACATGCAAATGAATGAAATAACTACTATGTTATACCATACACAAAAACAAACTCAAAATGGAGTTAAAACTTGAATGTAAGACCTGAAACCATGAAACTCCTTGAAGAAAACCTAGCCAGTAAGCTACTTAATATTGGTCTTGGCAATGAATTTTTAGATGTGACTTTAAAAGCAAAGGCAACGATAGCAAAAATAAACAAGTGGGACTATATCAAACTAAAAAACTTCTGCACAGCAAAGAAAACCATCACCAAAATGAAAAGACAACCTACTGAATGGCAGAAAATATTTGCAAATAATGTATTTGATAAGGGTTTTATATCCAAAATATATATAGAACTCATAAAACTCAATAGCAAAAAGCCCCAAACAATCTGATTAAAAAATGGGCAGAGGATCTGAATAGACATTTTTCCAAAGGACACATACAGATGGCCAGCAGACACATGAAAAAGTGCTCAATCTCACTAATTCTCAGAGAAATGCTAATCAAAACCACAGTGAGATATCACTTCACACCTGTTAGAATGGCTGTTATCAAAAAGACAAGAAATAACAAGTGTTGGTGAGGATGTGGAGAAAGGGGAACTCTTGTGCACTGTTGGTAGGAATGTAAATTGGTGTAGCCACTATGGAAAACAGTATGGAGATCCCTCAAAAAATTAAAAGTAGAACTACCATCTGATCCAGCAATTCCATTTCTGGGTATTTATTCA